>NC_037668.1:170577794-170683939 GCF_003255815.1 Theropithecus gelada | reverse complement strand
TTCCTTCCTTCCTTCCTTCCTTCCTTCCTTCCTTCCTTCCTTCCTTCCTTCCTTCCTTCCTTCCTCCGTTCCTTCCTTCCTTTCCTTCCTTCTTTCTTTCAGACAGGATCTCGCTTTGAAACCTAGGCTGGAGGGCAGTGGCACAATCTCGACTCACTGCAGCCTCAACCCTCTGTGTTCAAGAGATCCTCCTACCTTAGCTGGGCAAGTAGCTGATATCACAAGCACGGGCCACCAGGCCTAGCTGATAGTTTTGTATTTTTGTTAGCGACGGGAGTCTCCTTATGTTGCCCAGGCTGGTCCTGAACTCTTGAGCTCAAGCGATCCGTCTCGGGCTCCCAGAGTGCTGGGAATACAAGCATCAGCCACTGTGTCTGGAAGAGCCAATTTTTCATTTGTTCCAGTACTCAGTAAAGTTAAGTAACATTACAATGTTTATCAGAAATGAAAACAAAATGGTGGGAGTGGTGGGATTCTGTGCCAAAATTTCAGCCCAAAAACCACCCTAGGGTTTACATATGCTAAATTTATGTTTTTTAATTTTTATATTTTTGCTTTTATAAAATAGCTTTTCACTTAAATTTTATCAATTTAAAAGAATCTTAAATCCAAAAAATTTATTTTGTGATTGTCTTGAAAGCATGAGAACAGTTATATAATGGCAGAAAAGTTAAATTGTAATGTTAAATTTTATATTAATGTTAGTTTTAGAATGTAAATACTCAGTTTTCAATATTACAGTATATACAATTCTGTAATATTGAATTTAATGTAATAGTTGTTATTCTTTATAAATAATTTAAATAATATTAGATACCAAACAATGAAAAGTGTGTAAAGCACTAAGAAGCCATTAATTGGAATATATTTTCTTCTCTAGACTGAGAGAAAATGTGATAACGGAACCCAGGATCCAGATTATCTGTCTTTGAATCCTTTCTGTCACTAACTAGCTATGTCACATTTGGTGGTTATTTACTTCTATTTGCTTCATTTTGTCATCTATGAAATGGAAATAATTGTAATTCTCCTTGAGGTGTTATAAGAAAAAAGTCAAGAAATATAAAACATTAGGATGCTAGGAATAATAATAATTTTAATTAGTATTATTATTTCATTATAATTAATCCACACAGCAACCTTGCCAGTTGTTTTCTTCATTGCAAATATTGTGAAGCAGATGAAATATCTCACTTAATAATCAATGATATATGCAGCTTACTGTCATATTCAGAAAGTGTGTATGTGTCTGTGTAATCAGATAACTGTAAGTGACAGAGTCAAGATTCGAACTTCAAATTCTGCATGACTACAATCTTCACTCTTTTCACAGCACCACCGCATTCATATTGTTCCATATTCATCATATACTTTCACTTAGATTACAGGTCAGATCTGAATATAAAATACTTGTATTATGTTTAGGCAATTGTAAGAACATAAAGAAAATTCTAGAAAAAAAAATTAAAGAAGAATAACCTGAAATGTGCAAGTTTAGAAATCTCAATGTGTGATATTTAAATTGAAAACAGATGGCACATATATGCTAATAAGTTTTAAATACCACATAGTGTTATTGAAGTTAGTTGGGAGATATGCCAGATTAATCTTTGATTTATAAAATATGAGGCAAAGATAAAGTCTTAAAAAGTAAATGGATGAACAAATGAACTCCTGAAAATTCAATACTTCTAAATTGGTATTTAGTGACATTAATTAAAAGGAACTTATGAAACTGTATTTTTAAAAAGAGTCTACATTCAAATTTTAAAATAACATTTGGATACAATGCTTGAAGATATCAATGCACATCAAAATTCACATGTGTTTTCTTGTTTGAAAAATAGTTGGTTTTTAAATAAGTAAAAATCGAAAACAAAAGAATATTTTAAATAAGTAAACATGAAAACATTCCTCTGGGAAAATAGTCATTAACTCTACACAACAGAGCTAATGCATTCTCAAATTCAACTTCTTATTGAATGGTAAGAAAAATAGCAGTAAGAATATTAAAGTCAGAAATAGAAAATAATTTTAACATAATATACAGGGTAAATAGTACCTTTTTAAACAGCAACATCAAAAATCTCAACAAGTTCTTTATGGTATATAGCAATATACAATATTTATAAATAGTAAAAGCACTGTCTTGATAAAATCATGAGTATTTATTTAATTTAGTTTTTGTTTTTACTTTAAATTATGAGTATTTGTAATGTATTACTTGAAAAATAAAAGATCTAAGTTCAATTTTTGAGATACTTTACCTCCTATCATGGACTTTCAGAAAGATAGCATGCTACATTCCAGATGCTAATTAGTGTAACATGTCATAATTCTTCCAATTGTGATTTTAAAAGTATTGTGATTATATTTAAATTACCTGTGTAATGCAATAATTGTTAATTATAAATATAATATTTATACTCTAGGGCACTATTCTTATTTATAATTTAACATAAAAGAAATCAATAATATCTTGTTTAAAATTTAGTCCTTAAACTTGATTCAGTTCAGAACACGCTACACCAAAATATTGTGCCTTGGCATACCGAATTGATAAGTGGCAGGTGCAGGAACGACTCTCTGACTTTTCCCTGAACAGGTCATAAACGCTCATGTGAGATATTCCCTAGCTATACCCAGAAGAAAGGAGCATCTTTGTCTCTGAAGATAGAAGAAGGCCAAGAGGCAGCCGAATAGGCTTTGCTAAGTTTCCCCCAGTTTACTACTCTTTACTTATACCCCTATTTATTGTCACATTTTCCCACAACGTTTACTCTTCATCAAACCTAGTTCAGTAAGCCCTCACTTAACATCACTGTTAGATTCTTAAAAACTGACTTAAAGCAAAAGGATGTGTAAGAAACCAATTTTACTGTAGGCTAATTGATATAAACAAGAGTTAATCTCTTGAGGTCATATTCCTGGTCACAAAACTATCAGCAAACTTCTAAATAAAGAACAAAACATTCCTAATGTTAAACATTAATGTAAATGTGAGCTAAATATACTTTTAGGAAAGAGTAATAAAAACAAGTAAAATCATGACTTACCCAATTTTTAGTGAATAAGTGAATAATAGTGGTTGAAAGGGTGGTGCAATAAATCAAAGAATAAATGTCTGCAAAGTAAAAATTGTAAGGAGCTCTTCCTACCACCATGAGTTCAAACAGAAACAGTAACATATATGGCAAGGTTAATGAGTGTTTTCTCATTGCATAATTTATTATCATGTAACTGTATGATTATCATATGCTTTATGAATTTTTGTGACAATGATGTGTATTTATCCATTCATTAATTTTTCAAACTGCTTATTCCAGTTCAAGGTCATAGGTGGTTCAAGTCCATCCCAGTAGCTCAGGGAGCAAGGCAGGAAATGGTCCTGAACAGCCCTCCTTTCCATTGTGGGCCACACTTCACACACCCATACCATCTCAGACTAGAACAAATGTAGACATGCCAGTGAACCTATCATGCACATATCTGAGGAGTGGGAGAAAACAGGATTATGCAGAGAAAACCCACACAGAGATGGAGAGAACATGCAAACTCTACACAGACAGTGGCTCTGGCCAGGAATCATTTGAAAATTTGAACTATTTTAATGTGCACGTTCAAAAACAATTCTCATAGATATACTCAGTTATGGTTCTAATACTCAATAGTTGTGTATCCAACTCTCCAAAATTAACATTGACTCTTCTGTTCAAATGCCTTTCTATGTGATTCAGGAAAGTGTAATTAACACATTAATTTGTATGTAGATAACCATCTAAATGCCAATGCCTTTTTATTCAGCTCTTTCATCTGACTTTCAAATCAGATGAGACATATGGCTCTAAATGTATATTAAACTCCATAAAATAAGAAATCCATAAAATGAGAAGCAGTGGAACTGAGAAATATTTTAATCTTTTGCAAATATATCACTTTTTATTACAACCCTTGAAGAGAGGACAGAGTTAATATATTAATATGTTAATTTCTATTTTTTAGCCAATCAAAATTTTATTTAAGCTTTGGAACTGATTTATAAATTAGTTCAGATATAAATATTCAACCCAAACATTTTTCAAAAAATTGTAAAGATATATAAATACATATTGATTAATGTTATAGTAATAATCACTGTTCTTTCCACTCAGGTTTCATCTCCTGCACGTGCTGAGTTCATAATTTCTAAGATCAGCCTCTGCCAGTTTTACAACCAGTTTTGAATATTACTGGCACTAAATAAGAACTGGGAAATATCTAGCCTACTATGAGGCATCTGGATGCTGATTGGTGTTTTTCTAACTTTGGAGAGAAAAAGAAAAATTTTATTCTGAGCTATTAACTCCTTAGAAATTAAATTTCTAATTACGCCATTCCTTAAAATGTCAATAATTTGGACTCTGTTGAAAGATGTAGCTGAAATAAATTATTATATGTTTCCAATCTGGCACATAAATAGCAGTTCTTCATTCAATATATCTTCTGCTTAACTATTCTTAACCCATCTTGTACATTTTGCATTGTTAGAGTCATCCAATAAAACTGTATTTCAAATTTAGAATTTGTATTTGTTTTTCTTCTCCCATATATAGTTTCACTTATTTGAAAATTGGCAGAGGGTAAAAGGAAGGCAAAATCAAAACAGGACTTAGCTTTAACTAGATATATTCAATACAATTAATTTCAGCAAAAATAGAAATATCTAGAAAAAGAAGAAAAAAATAGTAATATATAAATGTAGTCTTAACTTTATTCAACAAGAAATGTTTGTAAATAGAGCAGAAATTGATCCCTGATGTCACAGAAACTATAGTAAACGTAAATAGAAGAATATCTAAAGGAAAAAAATTGAAAGAAATGAAGTGTTTTGTATGTTAGAAAGAGACAGTATCTGAGGATAAGGGGTTTGTATGATTATGGTGTGGTAGATGCAGGTTGCAAAGTTAAGTATGGTGGCCAATGAGGGCCTTGTTAACAAAATAACATTTTCTCAAAGGCTTGCAGGAAAGAACAAATAGAATTAAAACTCCTCAATCAGCACTCTGCCTTGAAGCCTTCTAACTTGTTGCCCTGCATGTATAGCTGCCACTCTACAATCTGTTCTCACACAGCAGCCCAAGGCAAGAGATTTTGTTTTGAATTTTTAAAAGCATTTTATGCTATGAATAGATGATGTAGAAAAAATGACAACTAACTTCATTGCCTAAACCTATTTTCCTCTTGTAAAATATGAAAACTTGGCACAGATGGTGGTAAACTCCATTTTCTTCAGTGTACATTTTTCATATTCATTTCGATCTGATTGAGATTGGTAACTTGTTTGGTAGGAGAGATAATTTAGTTACATTGCAATCTTGTTTTATTATGAAGTTTCCTATTTCTTTCAAAAATTTTGGTACTTCTTTATTTTTTCCCATAACTTTTCCAATTTCATATAGGCCTTCAATTCTTTTGGTCTAAACTTACTCAAGATGTATTTTTAATGATTTTGGCTTCCTTTATATTTGCAAGTAGATACTCTTTTAAAACATTTCTGAAGCTACTTATTAGTACAGTCTATCTCTTTGAGCTTACTTGCCAAAGTTGGTCTATTTTATTTTTATTTTTAAGCACAAACTTTGGACTTTGATTTAAAAACAGTACCTTTTTATTGCTTGGTTTTTACTTTTATCAATTTGCTACTTAATATTTTTATTTTTATTTGGAATCTTAGTATACTGCTTTTCAAATTTTTGCATATTAAACAGGTTATAAATTGCTAAGTTGTCTATACATTTCCCATTGCCTACTACTTCATCAAAATTGATATGTTTTGATATATTGTGTTTCCATTTTTATTTCTTTCATCACAATAACATTACTATGGAATTTCACTTTATATTTATTTTAATGCTTTCTACACTAAATTCTATCATTATGTTAACAATGCTATAGAATTAAAATGTATGTATGGGAAAATTCTATCAATCAATTTTTAATTTGTTGCATTTATAATGTATAATAATAAAAATGCATTGTGTTTTATAGGAAAGTATGTTACATATTTTAAGTATCATACATATTTTCATACATTTGATGAAGGAAAATTAGTATTTTTGTAACATGCATTTCAACAAAATATAATTATTACATTGATAGCATTATGTGTACCTGTATGTTCATTTAACTGCAGATACTCACAATTAAAATCAACTCATTTTCACCTTTCGTATAAAAATGACATTCTTTGGTATTTAATATATATTTGATAGAAACTAAGTATATGAATCAGTCAAATAACAGTCCTTTCCACTTTCTTCAAATTGTAATGTTTGCTAATTTACTATTACATACAAACATTGTTTTAAGTATGCACTGAAAACGTTCTCTCAATTCACTTTCAGCAGTTATTTTCCTAAATAACTTAAGACAAATTGTTCTGTTAAATGAAATTGATCCATGATTGTCCATAGATTTTCAAACCTCTGTTCTTCTGTGATATCTGTTAAGTATTTCAAAATTTCTAGTTTGCAATTACCCAACTCCAGCTTGTATAACTATATAACTGTCATTCATTTATCAGACTTGTCCCTCCTACTAGAATTGTGCTTTTAGAGGCAATATTTCAATGTTAGTTCATGGGCTGTACTCCAAAACTTCTTTCTGGTGAATATAAATATAGTTGAAGTCAGCTTGTAAGGGGAAAAGCAATTTCTAAAGCAAGCATATATGAAAAAAGGCAGTCCTCATCACATATCCAGATACATTTTTAAATGATCCCCTCTAAGGAAAAGGGTAAAGAGACTTCTATAATTATGTTATATTAAAATTTACAGCAATATTTCTTTCTTTAAGCTTTACTTTTCTTAGAAAGTGCTGTTTAATTTGTATTTACTAATTTCTTTCTACCTCATTCAGATATAACAAGAAAGAAGCTATGTCACTGGAAACAGTATTAAGAAGAGGTTTAATGATACATTTACTCACTAAATAATGTTGAGCCATTATTAAAGTTTTCAAACTTAAGTCTTGCCTGCCCTTAGAAGGAAAAAGGTTTATCTGTGTGATAAAATTTCAGTCCTCAGAAACTGATGCATGATGGAAAGTATGAAGAAACAGTTTTAATAACTTTAAATAAAATCCAAAAATCAAATGTATCAAATATAAAGTGAGGCTAGTCAAATAAAACTGCACACATGTAAATAATTTTGTGTTGTTTTATAATAATTAGGTTTGAGATTTAAAACATTATTCATATTTTAATGACTTTTATGAGATAATATATATTTCAGAATAATTTATATAAGAAAACTAACACATATTTTAGTGTTATTTGGATATATTGATAACAGCTATCAGAAGGAGAATCTTACAAAACTTTGATATGAAAATGTGAAACTGCATTTTATTTTAATTGTTTTATATTTAGCAATGCAGTTCTAACAGATGTAATTCTTGCAAAGATTTTTATATTGGTAGGCTACGTTCGGTGCCAGCAAAATAAAACAAATATGATTAACTTAAAGAGAAAAGGAACTTATTCAATAGATTTGGGGTAATTCACAAAGTTCAAAGGTAAATATGCATATGTAGACCTCTGGAAGGATGAGAGCCAGGCAGTTCTGGAAATCTAGAAACCTCACAATACTGAAAGATTTCCACAGGATGTGTCCCCAAATGGAAGCAACTCTGACTTTTCCCAATCCTATGTCCCTTGTATCATTCAGCGATGAGAACAATTTGATAGGCTTAGCTTGCTCACAATTCCATCTCCCATCCTGGGGCCAAATGGCGGCCTCACCAAGACTGGTTGCTAAGGGCCAGGCAGTTTCCCAAAGAAAAAGAGTGGAGAGTGAAAAAATATAAAAATATCTGGTATTCTTGATGTATTTTGATATAAAATTCAGTAATATGGAGTTGGACAATAAGTTGAAAATAAATTGTATTAAATTTAAATGCTTAACGTTTATTAATTATAATAATTTAAGACAAAATGAATCAGATATTTTAAAAGTATTTCTTACTCTAATTCTGAATTTATAATTTCAGTTATGAAAATTTTTACTTTTATCGCACTAATGAAAGAGGAGAAAGAAATAAATCAACCAAGCAGATGGGGCAAGAATCTTTGGCAGAATTCTCTTTTAACAAAAAAAAACAGCCCAATAAGCAGTTTCTGTTATTTTTAATTTTTATTTTATTGATTATTGATTATTTACTTAAGTATTTATTTTCTGAGACAGAGTCTCACTTTGTCACCCATGCTGGAGTGCAGTGGCATGATCTCGGCTCACTTCAACCTCTGCCTCCCAGGTTCAAGCAATTCCCCTGCCTCAGCCTCCTAAGTAGCTGGGATTACAGGCACCTGCCACAATACCCCACTAATTTTTGTATTTTTAGTAGAGACAGAGTTTCACCATGTTGACCAGGCTGGACACAAACTCCTGACCTCAGGTGATGCATCTGCCTCAGCCTCCCAAAGCATTTCTTTCTAACAAAGGCAGCCTGAAGTATCAGGCTTCAAACACAGATAAGGAAGGCGAGTTCTAACCTGGAAAGAGGCCTCCTGTATAATCAGCATGATTTGCTGACATACAGTGGGCTCAGTGAGTACATTCCTTTCTCTTCTTGGAAATACTCAGATGAGGAGGCTTGCACAGTGGGGTAACTGTAGTAGCACTAATAAGAAGTGCTACCCTGGAACAGGCATGTCTACCTTGGAGGGTTCTGCCCCCGGCCCTTGACACATGTGCACTAGGAAGAAATAAGCAACATGGAGTAACTTAGGTTAAGGAGCCCCCATATGCACTAGAAGTTTGGGGTGGGGACTGCCAAAAATTTGCACCTTATGCAAAGGACACACTCAGCCCTAACCAGTTTTACATGCCCTGTGTAAATCAGACACTGACCCCCAATAGCTCCTGTATAAAAACCTTTGCATTTTAATGCAGTTCTGCAACCTATTTCTTCGAGACCCCTCTCTCCACCAGAGAGCTTTCTTCCTTTCTTTTGTTTATTAAAATTCTGCTCTGACCTCCCCTTTGGAGTGTCCACGGCCCTGATTTCCTATGTCCTGAGATCAAGAACTTTGGGTGGGACCCCAGACAAAGAGGCTGGTTTCACTAACATATGTATCTTCCGTAGAAGCTATTTCACCAAATGTCATTATTATCATCTTTTTTTCATAATTGTATATTTTAAACTTAGAAGATTCTCATCCAAACTCTGCCAAATTTGTGATTTTCTTTATCATATTTAACCTGTTGTACTACTATTATGAGTTTTAAAAGAATTAATATGTGAAAAGCACGTCTGTCCCTGGAGTTACTTGAAAATGATTTTTAAAATGTCAGTTTCCTCATTTAAAGATAATTGATGTTTGTCATTCAATATTTCTTTGAAGACTTTCCATAACATTATCATATTCAAAATTTTTGGTAATTCATATGCAGGTTTTTATCATTTTGTATAAAATCCTTCAGAAAAAAAAATTATTTTAAGTCCTATGAAGATAGCATCTAAGCAAACTACCATCAAGCTAAGGTACTCTGACTTTAACTTGTGTAATACCAAGTAGTAAATCTTTCAATTTACTTAATTATTGAAAATTATAATGTTAATACAAATAGCCAATCATTACTGACTATAAGACTGTCAGTTTTATAACGCATACATTCTTCCATCTTTATTCATTATTTATTCTCACAAATATAAGATTGTAAGTGTCTTACTTAAATGTTATATTTCATTGCTAATTTCTCTTTATTATTTGCATGTAATCTTTACACAATTCTTAATTTCCTACAAGTTTACAAAGTACAGAAATGTATTTGATTAATGGATTGGCCTCTGTCTCAACTCTATGTCAAAACCTGCTCTTGAGAATGTAATGGTGATCACCAGAGAGTCGGAGTGTACATGGCGGGGATCAAGGAAAGAGGAGATGTTGCTCATAGGGTGCAAAGTTCAAGTTAGAGATGAGGAATGAGTTTTAGAGATCTATTGCACATCATAGTGACCATCGTTAATAATTATATATTGTATGTGTGTTTCCATATTGCTAAAAGAGTAAATGTTAAATGTTCTCACCACAAAATGTAGGTGAGGTAATGGATATGTTAATTAGCTTGATTTAATATTTCTACAATGTATACATACCAAAATATTATATTGTACCCAATGAATATATACACTTATTGTCAATTAAAAATAAAAAAGAAATGTAAGACTGCAGAAAACCTTCTATTGAAACTTCAGATCTTAAAAGCAGTATGTTCAGTGGTGGAACATGTAAATCTATTTATAAATCTTACTGAAATTTTCCTGTGAAACAAGAATTGTTTCTTCATTTAGGGTTAAATATTTTTAAATGTATATGGTGATTATTATAAAGATGATCTATTTATCTTTGATTGAGTATCTTTGTATTTGCAGGTCATTTTCCTAGGTATTATTTCTCAATATATTTACCACACACACCAAGTTTTCTGGGGTGAAGAAAAGCCATAATTGCAAGAACAAAGGTAATAGTCAATTTAGGAATGGATCACTCTAATTAATGTCCCCAAAACAAACTGAAGGATAAAAGCAGTTCAAAATTTTAGAAAATTCTAAAGTAAATATTTAATACAATACATTCTTGAAAGGTTTTCTTAAGTGTGTGTATGCTATTTGTTTTTCAACATACCAGTTGTTTTCTTGAATTATACAAGGTCAACTACATATTTTTACATTGTAATTTAACAAAGTCATTTTAACAGGGAATTAGGCAAAAGAGTATCTGTATTTTTCATTTTGGTGACCTGACTTATGTCAAGATGATAAATCTGCCTAAAGTAGAGGAGTAAGATTTTCATTTAATTGTTTTCTCTTCTGTTAATTATGATTACAGTTCCTCACAAGCAGTTTACTGTTTTCATGACCTATCTTTGTGCTATTTGCTTTTCAGTCTTAATACGCTATGACACATTAGAACTCTTAGTAAAAGAATGTGTTAAGTCTTACGACATTGTTACACCCAATTATTTCTAAACTTCAAGTGCAGTAATTTTATAGCGTTGTGCGAATAACTATTTCCAACTTGTGAACCATATGATGGCTTTTTATTTGTATACTCTTTACTAAATTTTCATTAAGGGTGTACAGTGTACAATACACATATATTTGTGGTTCTAATACTGTATACTTTTTCATTTTCAGTGTAAATTTATAATATAGCCCTCTTTCTTATCAATAAACTCCTCTAACTTGCATTTACTTGAAAATTGACTTTTGTTTAGAAGACATAACATTTTGGCTAACGAATTTTCTAGTCAATAGAACATTTTTTAAAAATAATATTGTGCATGATACTTTATAATAGCAAGAATCAACAGTTCTGTTAAAGAGAAATGCTATATACATGTAGAAACTCAGTAAGTTCTTACTGACAGAAATAAAGTGGACACCAATTACATTAATGATGTAATCGGGGTGAAACAAACTCAACCAGAATAGAAGCAATTATTTTGATTATTTTCTGACCTCAGAAACAGAAAGTGGATTTAATCATATCCTTTAGTTCACTGAGCCTTTCACAGTTGTTCCTTGGCAAGCCCATTGCTTTGGCTTGTTTCCTTATTTATTCATATTTAATACATTCACTACTCTCATCTCTTTGCCTGTCAAAAGATTGCTTTGAAATACTTTTCTAAACTTCTTGTTTTTTTATAATTGTTAAGATGTGTACGGTTGTATACAGTATTTGCATTTTTTAAATTTACTTAGATAGGGCTGGGCTATGTATGCCTGACTTCACTTCACCATAGCTGGAAGCCCCTCCAATACACTGTATTTTTCTACATTAATACATGAAGCAGAGACTGACTTTTTGTCTATCTTTTCCTCTAGATTCTAAGTTCTTGAATGAATGGTTCCTAGAATCAGAACTATTATTGGTATTTTCAATGTCTAGCGTATGTCTATACCAAGGAAATTAATACTCACAAAACTAAAGAAAATATACCCTGACATAATTTGGTGTGATTGGATATTTGCACAAGGAGAGCCAGAGGATCTTCCAGGATAGTAAAGAGGAAAGGCCATATGCAAAGTGGAAGACATTTTCTACTCCAACATACCACTACAATAAATTATAAGAATTCATGGAAATTGTGACAGCATGAAAATCAAAACAGTTTTCAGATGGAACATGGACAATTAAAGATTAACAAATTTTGTGACAGAATAAAGATGTTTCAATTTATTTTTGTTACCATTATACATCTAAAAGCTACTTAGCAGTATAAGTTTTAATTATTCATAACTCAGTTGGCTAAGGTTTGCTAAGAATCATTAAAATTGTATTATGTATAATTCAGTTTCCCTTATAAAATCACCATGTTTTGCATATTAGAATTAAATTTACTTAGCCAATAATTACAAATAACTAATTTAATTTTCTTTTAAATATTTTAACCTTTTATAACAAATGAAGCTAAACATATCTGATGGTAAGTAATCTGAAATAATTTGGTTTCTATTTGGTGAAAATTTGAAAATAGACAACCTTATTAATTTTATGTTAAAACCATGCAAAGCATTATATACTTTCCTGAAACTAACATTGTCCTCAGAATTAGGGAAGCATTTGCCTGTTCACAGGATTAATTTAGGTTAAAAAGTATTTTAAAATCCTCACAACTGCCCATATAATTTTATCTCATGGAATTTATTTAATCAATGCTACTTTACTAGTCTTCACAACTAGTTAATTTGTACTCTTCATGTTTTATTTGTCTTTTTGCATTGATAAGAATTAGAAGTTTTTCAAATTTATTACTTTTTCTTTTTCAACTCAATGTATTCATCTGTCTCTCTCTATATTATCATACTGTATTTTCCTCTGTAATACAGATGATATTTATGAACAAATGTATAAAAAAATTCATCCAGATATTAAAGAAACTTTGGTGGCCAGATTCAACCATCAGCAGTATACTATGGAGATACATCCTAATCTTCAGACAAGGCTGAGGCTTTGTTTTTCCCTGAAGTCTCAGTTTGTTTCTATCATCTCTTCTCAGTTTCAGTAAATTTCGTTCAGTTTTTCAAAAGTCTCTTACTCTCTCTGATGTGCAGATTCTGCACATCTTCTTCTCTCTGCCAGGAAGTCTTTCTCTCTTTCCCTCGCTTTATTTTTCTCTCTTTGCATAGGTTTTATATTGAAAACACGTTCTCTAGGATAGTGTCTCTGATTTCAAAATAATATGATACTCCTTTTCTATTTAATTTTGTAGTACATGGTACTAAAACTCTTAACATCTATTCTAAAATTAATGCTCATTCATCTTTGTTCTTGACTGAAACATAAGCAACGACTCTGTTCTCTCCAGTAGTGGAACCAATTTACACCCAATATGATCCTTGAACAATAGTATTCAAAATTATCTGTGGATATAATTAATATCATCACAAAATATTCAAGGTTTTTTATTTATCTTTGTGTTTCCTTCACAAAGAATTCTGTGAGTGCTTGTTCAACAAGCAATTTCTCCTCAAAGTATATATTTGAACTTAATAGTGCTATAGTGGAGATATTTATTCATATACGGTGTAATGACATGCTATATGCAGATACTGTGCTTGGCATGTGGAATGAAATTGTGAGTAAAAATATATTTGTTTCCTATTCCTACAGGATTCATATCTTGTGAAAAACGCAATTCATGCAAATATATGAATATTTGAACTAACATGTGCAAATAATTGATGGTGCTTGAAGAATATATCATAAATAATTTAATAAGTTAAGAAGTTAAGGAATGTTTTCTTGAGGAGGTATATTACAAATATAAGAAGAATAAAGAGTTTAAGAATAGTAAGATGAAAAAAAACTATTCATACAGAAGAAATAGTATCTGCTCAGACTTTATGATGGGAAGAAGAATGTTAAATTAATGATGCATGAAGGTGTCAGTTGATCTGAGCAAAGGGATGAAAGCAATTTGGAAAGATGTTAAGCTGTAGAATTAGGTTAGAGTGAGATTATTTAAGGCCTTGTTGCTTATTTGCATTATTTGTACAATGTTAAAAGAATAATATGAAGATATAAAAGGGTTTTAAGTTCAGAAAGTTCAGAATGTGATGGGGTCCAAAGGGGTTGTTGGTGGTAGTGGTTTCTGATGAGAGATAAATATGGTTTGGATTTCAAAAATATAACTTCAGCTATTGAGGATTGAAGAGATCAGTTAAAGCATTCTTTGCTGAAGCCTGAGCAAGGCAAAGTTAAGGCAAGCAAGATTTTAAAAAATGAATAAATTCAAAAGATATTTAGAAGGTCACTTAGATTTGGATTGGTGATGGACTGAATATGGAGATGTAGAAAGAGAAATAAATTAGAGATGGCTCTGAAATTTCAAGGGTCTTTTGGGGTAAATGGTGGTGTCATTTACTGAAGCAAGGAATGATAAATGAAGACTGATTTCCTGGTGGGAAAAAGGAGTATTATTAACTTGTTATCTCACACATGTTGAGCTTGAGAAATGTTTGAAACCTCTAAGAGTTCCTACTGAATGAACTGTAGATCAGAGGAAAGTTCAAGGCTGGAGATAACATTTATGAGCTATGCAAATATTGGTGCTAATTAAAGCTTTTAAAATAAGTGCACTTTAAGGAAAGTAGAAGCTAAGAAGAAAAACCTACAATAAAATGTTAAGGAACTCAAACATATAAGTTGTAGAGAAAGAGGAGATACCAATATTTAATTCTCAATATTAGCCTAATTCTTTTTTTTTTCCTCCTCTGTAAAATATATAGGTAATCCTATTGCGACCTACAAAGTTAACTATTTTTCAAATTTAAATTGTAAAATGTAAATCATTTTAATTGTAATAATTAAACATTATAGTAATTTGATCATTGTCAATAAAAATGATTTTCTGCATTTTAGAACTATACATGAATAATTATTTAAAATAGCAGATAAGCAATAAACAGTTCATTACTAATTTTAATATGAATGTTTAATGTGTTGATTACTTATTCTAAAAGCATTTTTTTTTAATTTAGGCAAATACTTTAATACATGTAATTGATAATATTCATTTAACCATTCATATATAATTATTAAAAGGCTAAAACAGTATTTTTCTAAAAACTTATCAAATTCTACTGAAATTAAATTTGTAGTAATAAGTCACATTTTGCACTATCATACAAGCTATAGAATAGCTTTATACTGTCATAAGTTTTCTGCCCTATAAGATTTGGTTGATGTTATACAGTAATTGATTGTAAGAATAAAGTAAAAAAAATATTTAGCACATGTTGATTTAAAGAAATATTAGACTATTTTTAGTAAGCCAAAAGTAGAATTTAAAACAACACTTATTTAAGGATTAAATATACTTAAGCAGTGAAGCTTCACAATCTAAATAAAGTGTCCTTGTTTTATCTCAAATATTATTCAAAGTAAATGTTCACTTTTTTTACATTTCTATAAAGGTTAAAATGATTATTAGATGTCATATAGTATTTTACCTAACCATTTTAATAACAAAATAAATTATAATCAAACATTTAAAGACAGTAATATATAACATATAATCTACGAAATAAATGTCATTTATTATATATACATGTACATTATATACATATATGCTCACTGTACATGCACACACACATAAACACAAATGTGGGTACATATATGTATGTATATACACATAAGGCGGCACAGTAAAGGCATATGTAGAACTATTATCAAATATTATGCGCACACATGCGTATTTGTTTGTACATGTGAGAACACTCACTGTATACGTATCTACTAAAAACAACTTTTTCAGAGTCACAGAACATAACTACCTTTCTTTCTATTCTCCCCTATCCCCACCAACACCTCCATCTCCACACATTAGCACACAAAACTCACACAGTATAATGCTTGTCATCTCTTCCCTGAACTTCTTTAATAGTCACCTGCTAACCCTCTTGCCTCTCTACTCTTGCCAGAGTCACCATATAATTTAACATCTAAACTATGACTCTTTTGAGAGTAAATGAGTATTATTAACAAATAAACAATATATACAATGGAAACATCAGGAGAAATCAGGATGTACTACCCTAACTTGTGCGATTCTGCAGTTAATTCTCCACATAGCAGCCACATGGAAATCAGATTGTATAATCCTGCTGTTCAAAACCTTCCAATGTTTTTCATTGCATTTAAACAAACCCAAAGTCATTACAATAGCCTAGAGAGCCTGAGGTGAAACAGTCCTACTACATTCTGATCAGTTACCAAAGCAGTCTCCTTCTACTCCACCCATGTTTATTTTTGTTGTTGTTCTTCCTTAAACACGTCAAGCACATCACTTCCTCAGAACCTTTGCATTTTCATCCACTGTCTGGAAGACGATTCCTCCAAATTTGTACTTGATTCATGCCTTTAAGTCGTTCTGCACTTGAGCTGCTTGATATCAACAAAGAAAGGCCCATTACAAATGAAAAGCAACAGTACATGAACTTTTGAATATTAATCAAAATGGGGTCGTTGTGTCATTTGTATCTGAATGTTTACATTGCATAATTAATATTTTTCAAAAAAACATAAAAACCCACATTTAGACATCTCTGGTAATTCATTTAACTTATAAGGATAAATAAAAATATATGAAGTACCCACTATTAAAAATAAGCTGCTTTATATAGGAAACAAATCGGTAAGCTCAGTTGTCTGCAGAACATTGATGCTAAGAGGGGGAAAGAATAAACATTTCTGAGTTTGTGAGCATCATAGTTATTTGGGACTTATGAATGTTAACAAATTAGCTGCTCATAATTGTACTCTGCTTTCTGTGACTGCAATGAGAAAACTGAGATATGTGAGTTCCAATAACCTATCAAAAGTCCTCAATTTAGTCAATGGCAGAGACAGAACCTGAACTTAGACTTCCTGAATACATATTAATGTCCTTTGTCACTACACAGCTCTACAGAAGTTTGCTGAGACAATAACATAGATTTTAAAATGTACCCAAGTATTTGTTCTTTTGGCCAATATTTTTGCTATAAAGGGGCTTCTCTTCTAATTGCATTACTGACCTCTCTCTGTCACTCTTAATAATTCTGTACGAAGCAGGATTTGCAGAGAAGGAGCAGTTTATGTAAAGCTCACCTCTCTCTCTCTCTCTCTCTCTGTCTCTTCTTTTCTTTCTTTCTTTCTTTTTTTTTTTTTTGACACAGAATCTTACTGTGTTGCCCAAGATGGAGTGCGGTGGCGTAATCTCGGCTCACTGTAACATCTGTTTCCTGGGTTCAAACGATTCTCCTGCCTCAGCCTCTCAAGTAGCTGGGATTCCCGCCACCACATCGGCCTGATTTTTGTGTTTTTAGTAGAGAAAGAGTTTCACCATATTGGCCAGGCTGGTCTCGAACTCCTGACCTTAAGTGATCCACCTGCCTTGGACTCCCAAAGTGCTAGGATTACAGGCGTGAGCCACCGTGTCCCAACCTGTCTCTCCTTTTCTTTTTCTCCAGTTCTTCCTGCAGAAAGAGTGTGTTTTTCCTCTGTTTTAGGGCATGCAGTAAATTTAGCAATAAGATTCTGATTGCTGGAGAGAGACTGTGACTTTGCAGTGCTGCCTGTGATGGTTAATATTGATTGTCAACTTGATTGGATTGAAGGATGCCAAGTATTGCTCCTGGGTGTGTCTAAGAGGGTGTTGCCAAAGGAGATTAACATTTAAGTCAGTGGACTGAGAGAGGCAGACCAACCCTCAATCTGGGTGGGCACCATCTATTCAGCTGCCAGCACGGCTAGGATAAAAGCAGGCAGAGAAACGTGGAAGGACTAGACTGGCTAAGTCTTTTGGCCTCCATATTTCTCCCGTGCTGGATGCTGCATTCTCTTGAACATCAGACTCCAGCCTCTTCAAGCTCTTGAACTCTGGTACCTGCACCAGTAGTTTGCCTGGGGCTCTTGGGCCATCAGCCACAGACTGCAGGCTGCACTGTCAGCTTCCTCATTTTTTGAGGTTTGGGGACCAGGACTGGCTTTGTGCTCCTCAGCTTGCAGACGGCTTATTGTGGGACTTCATCTTGTGATTGTGTGAGTCAGTATTCCTTAATAAACTCCTCTTCAAATACACATCTATCCTATTAGTCCTGTCCCTCTAGATAACCCTGACAAATACAGACAATGCGGATCAGTCTGTTCACTTTTGAAGTTCAGTATCAGGAACCCATTGTGATTCCATACAAAAGGCCTATGTTACGAGCGGTCTCAGAAGTAAAGCTGAAATTGTTGTTTCTATTTATCCAGGTTCTCTCTTTTCTTCTCGTCTTCCTACACACTTAGTCGGAGACAGAAGAATTTCCGGATTCACTACATCAAATCCCAAGAATCAAGAACACGGAAATCAGTTTATCAAATTTCTGTTACTATTTAAGGCAATAAAACGTAGACTAAAGAAAATTACTTTTGATAATAAGGTTAAAATCCTAAGTGCAAATGTCAACAGTTATTCTTGAGAGATGTTACATGAGTAAAACACAAAATTAAGTAAGAGTCAATAATCTGAGAGTCCTGATCACATTTGACCTGAGCATCACTTCCTTGTCCTATATCACCAACTCTGAGTTACTTGACTTTCTTTATTCAGACAGCCGTGATCTCTGGAGAAATAGGTATTGACACATTACGTCCTTGGAGATTACATTTGTAGAACTGAATTAACGAACTTCGCCTGTGACTTAGAAAATCAATAAGAGTGTGTCTTCAGAACCTTGAGTAGAGAATAAAAGGAAAAAAACATGAGGTCCTGGGTGGTATCTGACATTTGCATGATATGTACTTCAAGGGATGATTTTCATATCAACTATGAATGATTATGTCAGAGCTTTGTGACCCATGAATGCCAGGTAGAGCTCATTGGGGGTCTGGATCTTCAGGTCTATTAGAGTAGGAGACTGCAAGGAGATGAGAGATCAGACCTGTTTCATGCAGATGTCTTTGAAGAGGACTGATAGCTAACACTTAAATCTTAAGCCACAAACCAAGAATGATTGTTTGTTTTTTTTTTAATCACCTGCAGGAATCCTACTAATAGGAGTGTAATAATAACTATACTTGAGCCTCAAAGAGCTAAAATTGAATAATAACTGACCTTCTGAAATGACTGAAATAGGGGAGAATCATTTTGAACCACCAGAACACAGTTAAATTTAAATGCAAAATGAATATCTCGTGAAGGAGACTATAAAACTAAGAGTCCTTAAAAATGTAAGACTATCCATATATATCCATACTTTTGTATATGTATGTATGTATATGTACATATGGATGTATCAAATTCTTGGAGTTTGATGTGGTCAATAAAGACGTTCTTCTGTCCCCAACAAAGTATGTATCCAGACAAGAAGAAAACAAAGAACCTCTTTAAATAGAAACAACACTTTCAACTTTACTTCTGTAACAGCTCATAGAAGACAGGCCTTTTGTATGAAATTTAAAAAGTAAACAGTTTTGAAATAAAAATTTATGAACTTAAAACCAGTAAATATTGAAATGAAGAATGGAATTTTTTGAGCATTAAAGTGGTGGTTTGAACACTACTACAAAACCCACCTGAAACAAAAGATGAGAAACTTTGAGGTATAACAGACACATAAAGTATTCTGAAGGAGAAAAAATGTAACAATTGGAAAAAGACAAAATAAATACATACTAAAAGATATAAGAAGAAAATGGCTTGGAGATGACAATGAAAAGCAAAGGATACATAGATCAGAACCACGGGAAAAGAGGCATAGCAGATGAAATGTCTTCTTAAGAGAACTGCAGAATAAGAAAAATGAAGAACACTATCTTAGGGGAGCATCCGATTTCAGTTATAGCAGAGAGTAACAAACCCCTTGAGAGAACCTTGTTGAAGTTACGAGGTGGTCTGCTGAAAGAGAGCCAAGAGTTCCACGGGGAAGTGTGAATGACTGTTGAAGTGGATGAGGGCATATAATTGGTGTTCTTTATATGTCATGTTTCCATGAGGATGCAATAATATTAGAGGAGGGAAGGTCTGGGATTTGAGAGTTCTTTTATTTGACTGATATTTACAGAAATATAGGGAATTAGCCTAGATGGTATCTTTTCAGACATACTGTCATGTTTTGTCTAAGAACAGTGATGTCAAGGAGAAGTATTTTTGGAGACACCAAAGAAGGATCTTAGGTCTGCTCTATTGTGAGCCTTATAACATCCAGATCAGTGTCACTAGTATCAAGTAGGGAATTGGGAAATTTTTCAAGCAGTCGTTTCAAAACTGGTGTTGAGACTGATGGAATGTGCTAACTGGATTTCCCTGTGTATGTGTGTGCAGGTATTAGGTAGTTAATATACAGTATATAGTCATAGTATATACTTTCTATATACAAGCATCTATATATATAATTACAGAGTTTTCCTCTTCACAACATATGTATGTAACTGTATAAATATGTATATATATATACATACACACACACATGCATACACACACACAGGATATACTGGGTACATCAGTAAATTACTGGGTTTTTCTGTCAATATGTATAGATAGATATACATATACATACATATATGAAATAGTGGTATCATACACAATTTTATAATAGTTATATATGTCCATAATGAAACTTGTTACTAATATAATTACCATAATATTACTAATATTGAATTTTTTATGTAGTTGTATCTACATATAGTTATTTGAATTTGATTGGAATTCAAGAGTAATGTGCCTTATTATAAGAAAAGAACACTGCATGATATTCTTGCCTAATTTGATTGGGCCATACATATATTTCAGATATTTACTTGTCCATTTTCCAAAATAAAAAGAAAAACTAAGTTTACTTTTCAAAACAATTTATTAATATTATTTTTATTATAAAATATTCTCCATTAAAGTTCGCAAAAAAAGTTAATCTCTGAGGCCTAATATGTGGACTAACATACAAATATGCATGTACATGTCACATCTTAGCTTATAGTTTTCTATAGCTGAAATGTAAACTTTATAATCAATTACACATCTTCTTCTAAGTATCTTAAGATTGCGTTTCTCTCTAAATCTCATTTTCAGGTATATTTGTCTCCTAAAATTGTCTTAAACACCTTCCTACTTTCTAGTGCTTTTAGCTGGAAGCAAATTTCCATCTTGTTAAAGATGATGCTTATATGTCTCTTACTTGGGAATGTTTTGACAATTCATTCTCAAAGTAATATAGTCCTAAAACTCGTTAAATATTTCACACCACATACCTTTCTATTTGCTGATGTAAATAAAAGCAAAATACAACACAATCTGTTAAACCTCAGCATTATGAGTATTTCTTGGCATACATATACTTTGTGTGTGTATGTGTCTGTGTATGTGTGTGTGCATATGCATATTACTATGCATGCCAAGTTAAGAGACTATAGTCAATCATCACTTATTAAAAATGACTGTGTAACTATTCCCAGATATAAAAAATAATAAATATTAATGTATGATAACTGAAAGCCAATCAAAATACTAGGATCAGAAATATTCATGCAAAAGATAATGCTTTTCAGTGAATAAATGTAAATCAATTGCAGCTTAAGTTGACAAGTTATTAGGAACTTATAATAGATAATTAAAACATCTGAATATATTATATTTAAAAGTTTTAAGCATTGATAACTAAGCTTGGTGTACTCCCTGAATTAAGGTACTTGATTTATGTAAAGTATCATTTCTACTCTATCCGTGAAGATGCAGGTTCTTGAGGTCCAAATACTATTATTTAGGTGATTAGCAATGGTTGCAAAAATATTTTACATAAATGGAAATACACATCTTATTTTATTTTTCCATAAATATTGATACTATCAAATTTTATTTTATGGTCTATTTAAATATATTCTCATTACACGACAGAACATTTTTAAAAGTCAGAAATGTTTATTAAAATTGTGATATTATTGGTTACTTCTTTATTGACCTCACTTGGCTCTGATTGGTTTTAAAGAACAATAATATAATGTATTTCAACGCCTAACTTTAGATCAGTAGTGTTCAGAAAGGTAAAAAGCAATTAATTACATTTTAATTTTATAGCTTTAGTATAAACCATTTTTTCTCTTGTGTGTACTTATTGGTGCAATTCTATTATACACTACTCTGCAATTGAAGTAGCTTTGCCATAATTAGCACTTATATTCATTTTTGAGTTATATTTAAGCAAATTGGAATTTAGGGTTTAAAATTGTTAATAAATAGAATATTTATCAATGATCATTATTCCTTAATGTTAAATGGCCTTTTTAGGACTTGTACTTGTAAAACCTAGTTTGGACATCATAAAGAATATATGCAGGGTTGATATTTAATTTAGAGGGTAAGTTTCATTAAAAATCATATTGCTGAAATCAATGTCCTACACTGTATGTTTGAAATAAAACTGAGAGCCAATTCATCTGCAGCCATGAAATAGTCAAATTCATAACATATGTTTTGATGTCAAGTGGCCATTCCACTGCATCCTCACCAACCATTATCCATCCCTCTTTCTCAATCCCATGTGGACACATCAGTCTGAAGCAATCTTTTTCCACAACATTGGCAAAACTTTTTACAGACACAGTAAATGACTGGACATTATGTTTTCTCTTAATTTCAACTAACATTCACCATGGCTATGAATGTAAACTTAGGTTGCCTATGTCCACATTTATACATGTCTTTTTCTAGCAATAGAACATATCTAAACATATTATTATATTGTCTGTATTCTAAATTTGATGTTTCTGTCTATCTTGACAATTTTAGCAATCTCAATAATCACTTGTGTATGTTCATGAGTGTTTATATATTTCCACATTTGTAGGTTTTTAGATATCATTGTAAATAAATATTATTGATTTGTTGACTTATTTGAATATGCCTGGAACATAAAGTATCCTATGAATTTTAGAGAGGCAGATATCTAGAATTTTATAGAAGACGGAGCTTATAAACAGAATTTTTAAAAGTAACCTGTAAATAATAAGGTAGATCTTGTGCTTGGGAAGCTCTAGATATCTATAGTAAGGACATATAATCTAGACTTGGATAGACAGAAAAATATCCCTGATAAGATGGTTCATTTAATGACTGTTGAATGGTGCTTGGGAGTTACCCATGCTGATATGGTCTCAGGACAACCAGAGCAACCAGAATGTGGGAAAGCCACATGGTAACACCAGAAAGAATTATATAGAATATGCCTTATTTGAAGAATATTCAAGTATTTTAATGTGAATGCAGGGTAGAAAGATGCACAAGAGAGGCCAAAGATAAAACCTGGCAGGTTACCAAGAGCCAAATCATGAAGGTTTATTCATGACAAAAAATTAAATTAAATTAAAAAGTTTGTACCAAGTGCAGTGGCTCATGCCTATAATCTCAGTACTTTGGGAGATCAAGGCAGGATGATTGCTTGACCCCAGGAGTTCAAAATCAGCCTGGGTAACATAGGAAGACCTTGTCCCTACAGATAATTTTAAAAATAGCTGAGTGTGGTTTCTTGTGCCTATGGTCTCAGCTACACAGGAGGCTGAGGCAGGAGGATCACCTGAGCCAGGAGGTTGAGGTAGCAGTGAGCTATGAGTGTGCCACTGTACTCCAGCGTGGGCGACAAAGTGAGACATCGATCCACCCACCCATTCTTCCCTGCCAAAAAAAAAAAAAGTTTGAATGCATTCTGAGAGCAATAAAAGCTATAGAAAAGTAATATTGGTATCATTGTAGAGGATGGATTGATGGAAGTGTTGAAAATATTAAGTGAATATTAAGTAGGGTATAGTTTACTGTACTTTTAAGGAAATGTTACAAATTATGAACTTGAAATAAGTCATCAGCAGGGAATAATTCAAAGATCAAAATGATTCAGAAGTGGAGCATTTTTGGAGAACAACAAAGAAAACAAGTTTTTTGTTTTTGTTTTTAATTTGCCATATTTTATCTGCCTATTGAAAACCTAGAAAACCCAAGTAAATATATCACAGAAGCATTTAAATATGTGAAGTGTTTAATAATTATTGTTTTCAGAACTTAACTGTCGTTATTATCATCTTTTTTTTTTTTTTCCTCTCCACTGTATCACACTGGAGAAGCAACGGGAGATTTTTTTCTAGGATTTTGGATATAGCTGGGGAAGTGTCCATGAGGTACATACACAAACTTGTGAAGATAGAAGGTGATTAGAAAACATTTTTCTTTATAATACATGCATGTGTAGGCGTGAAATTTAGTAGCGGCCATTTTCCATTTTTCCATTGTCTGCTCATTAGTCGTAGGCAGTTGTGATGTTAGCAGTGCTTTTCTGCATTTTTCTAGCCTCTAGATGCTGTTAGTAGTTTCCTCATCTTTGGATTGAAGCTTGTAAATAGAACCTTGGAGTTCAGTTAGGAAAGACCTGGAATTTGCACTTTTCCTCCTTTTAAAAATTGTATAAATGTAAAAATCTCTATATAAAAGTCTTTATAAAGTATATTTATATCTAGTAATATATGTCTGCTGCATGTGTCGTTCAATTTAAACTAACATAGGGAGATGTAAAAAATTTATTCTTCTACTGAAAAATTGTATAAAGTAGGAGTTAGGAAATATTTTTAAAAATGCCAACAGCATGCTAAAACATGGTAAATGTTAAAAAATCATAACAAAAATCCTCTCTGGTGTAAATATCACTCTTCTGTGAATTTTATCATTTGACTTTACAACTGCTGACTTCCTGATTCTTTCTACCAAAATTGTCATTCCAACATATTTGTTGAGGCTTTGCCAAGTATCTCAGAATTTCCTCTCTATCCCAACATCAAGAGTTATTTCACTGTTCAAGTCTTTAAGTTCATCTATTTATCTAGTCTCATATTTTCTTGACTTTCTAAACTAGAGTAACTTTCATTTGCAACTCAGTCATTCCTTCTTTGAAGCAACATAGTATATTGCTATTATTCAAAATCTCTGAGGTCTCATCTTAAATGCTAACAGTTTACTCTCTGAGAATATCTTTTATTATTTTCAGTTAGCCCCTTCTCTATTTCTATAGCTCTTGTACAAATAGGGAGAAACCATCAGTAACATATATTATCCTATAAAAAATGGTCCTCTTCCACTTAGTCCTATTTTTCCTTCAAAGTTTTTACTCCATAAAAATACTGCAAATTATTTTTTTGTCCCATTAAAAGCAATGTCATAATAAATTACCACAAATGTAGTGGCTCAAACCATGCAAATTTGCTACCTCACATTTCTGTAGATCAGAAATCCAGTCACATCTACAATTAGTTTCTCTGCTGTGAGTCCCACAAAGCTGGAATCTTATCAGGAGAGTCTAGGGCAGAATCTGCTTCCAGGCTTATTTGGTTTTTTAGCAAAATTTAGTTTCATGTGGTTGCAAGACTCAGGTCACTGGTTGCTTGGTAGCTGTTGACATAGGTTATTTTCAGCTTCTAGAGGCTGCCAGAATTGTTCAGCTCATGGTCTCATGTGTCACAGTTAAAGCCAGCAAGAACAGGTCAAATCCTCATACTTCAAATTTCTCTGACATTCCTTTGTACCACATCCTTATCTCTCCTGCATTTTTTCTCTGCTACTGCTCTCTGACTGACTTTACCTAGAATATGGCAGAAGAAAAATTGCAATGTATACACAGAGGACCATCATTAATACTTTAGGAGAACTAAAATGGAGAACATATGGACCAATAATGAGATTCCAATCGTATATACTGCTGCAATGAACATTCACAGCCATTCTTTATGGTAGAATTCTTTATATTTTTCTGGGTATACAACCAGTAAGGGAATTGCTGGATGGGATATTAGTTCTGTTTTTAGCACTCTGAGGAACTGCCACACTGTTTTCCAAAATGGTTGAGCTAAATAAGTATTTGCCAGCATCTGCTATTTTTGACCTTTTAATAATCACCATTCTGACCAGTGTGAGATGGTCACATTGTGGTTTTGATTTGCAGTTCTCGAATCACCAGTGATATTGAGCTCTTCTCCATATGCTTCTTGGCCACATGTATGTCTTCTTTTGAAAATTGTCTGTTCATGTCCTTTGCCAACTTTTTAATGGAGTTTTTTTTTCTTGTAAATTTAAGTTCCTTGTAGATATTGGACCTTTGTCAGATGCATACTTTGCAAATATTTTCTCCCATTATGTAAGTCATCTGTTCATTTTCTTGGTAGTTTTTTTTTTTTTTTTTTTTTTTCTGTGCAGAAACTCTTACATATAATTCGATTTCATTTATCAATTTTTTCTATTGTTGTGGTTGCTTTTGGCATCTTTGTCATGAAATCTTCGCCAGTTCTTATGTCCAGAATGGTGTTGCCTAGGTTGTCTTCCAGGGTTTTCATAGTTTTGGGGTTTACATTTTAATCTTTAGTCCATCTTGAGTTTATTTTTGTAAATGGTAAATGGAAGGGTCCTAGTTTCAATCTTCTGCATATGGCTAACCAGTTTTCCCAGTACCATTTATTGAATAGGGAGTCCTTTCACCATTGCTTGTTTTTATAACTTTGGAGACTTCAACTCTTATACAATAATAGTGGGAGACTACAACGGTCTGCTGACAGTGTTACTCAGATTATCGAGGCAGAAAATTAATAAAGATATTCAGGACCTTCGCCAGGAATGGTGGTTCATGCCTGTAATCCCAGCACTTTGGAGTCTTAGGCGGGTGGATCATCTGAGGTCAGGAATTTGAGACCAGCCTGGCCAACATGGTGAAACTCTGTCGCTACTAAAAATACAAAAAAATTAGCAGGGCGTGGTCACAGGGCACTTGTAATCCCAGCTACTCGGGAGACTGAGGTAGGAGGATCTCTTGAACCCAGGAGGCCGAAGTTGCAGTGAGCCGAGATCACGCCAGCCTGGGCAACAAGAACAAAAATCCATCTCAAACAAACAAGCAAACAAAGATATTCAGGACCTAAACTCAACATTGGACCAAATGGATCTGATAGAACGCTGCAGAACTCTCTACTCCAAAACAACAGAACATACATTCTTCTTATCATCACATGGCACATACTCCAAAATTGACCACATAATCCAACATAAAACAATCCTCAGCAAATGCAACAGAATGAAACCATACCAAACACATTCTTGGACCACAATCCAATTAAAATAGAAGTCAAGACTAAAATATCAAAACCATGCAATTACATGAATATCACAACATGAAAATTAATTACATGAAATTCAAACAACATACTCCTGAATTGCCTTTGGGGAAATAGTGAAATTAAGGAAGAAATTAAGAAGTTCTTTGAAACTAATGAAAACAAAGATACAACATATTGGAATCTCTGGAACACAGCTAAGGCTGTGTTAAGACGGAAATTTAACTAAACACCGATGGCAAAAGAGTTAGAAAGACCTCAAATTCACAACCTATAATAACATTACAACTGAAAGAGTTAGAGGACCAAGAGCAAACCAGCCTCAAAGCTAGCAGAAGACAAGAAATAAGCAAAATCAGAATTGAACTGGAGAAAATTGAGACATGAAAATTGAGACCATTCAAAGGAGCAATGAATCCAGAAGTTGTTTTTTTTTTTTTTTAAATTAATACAGTACATAGGCTGCTAGCTAGACAATAAAGAAGAGAGAAGATCCATATAAACACAATTAGAAATGACAAAAGTGATATTAACACTGATCCCACAGAAGTAAAAATAACAACCAGAAACTACAAGCATGTATTTGCACACAAACTGGAAAACCTAGAAAAGATGGATAAATTCCTGGACACATACACCCTCACAAGACTGAACCAGAAAAAAAAAAAAAAGAAAGAAAGATTCCCTAAACAGACTAGTAACAAGCCCTTAAATTGAACTAATAATAAATAGCCTACCAACCAAAAAAGTGTAAGGCCAGATAGATTCACAGCCAAATTCTTTCAGATATACAAAGAAGATCTAATACCATTCATACTGAAACTATTTCAAAAAATCGAGGAAGAGGGATTTCTCCCTAGCTCACTCTATGAGGTCAGCATCATCCTGATACTAAAACCTGAAAGAGACACACGCACAACAAATATAACTTCAGGCCAATATCCTGGATGAATATTGATGCAAAAATTCTCAATAAAATACTTGCAAACCTAATCCAGCAGTACATCAAAAAGCTAAACCACCACAATCAAGTAGGCTTCCTGGGATGCAAGGTTGATGCAACATGTACAAATAAATAAATGTAATTTATCACATAAACAGAACTAAAGAAAAAAAACACATGATTATGTCAATAGATGCAGAAGACTTGTAATAAAATTAGCATCCTTTGTGTTAAAAACTCTCAGTAAACTGGGTATTGAAGGAACATACCTCAAAATAATAACAGCCATCTGTAACCCATAGCCAACATCATACTGAATGGGGAAAAGCTTTGGAAGCATTCCTTTTGAAAACTGGCAAAAACAAGGGTGCTCTCTCTCACTCCTATTCAGCATAGTATTGGAAGTTTCAGCAAAAGCAATCAGATAAGAAAAAGAAATAAAGAATATCCAAATATAAAGAGAGGAAGTCAGCCGGGCGTGGTGGCTCAAGCCTGTAATCCCAGCACTTTGGGAGGCCAAGACAGGCGGATCACAAGGTCAGGAGATCGAGACTATCCTGGCTAACATGGTGAAACCCCGTCTCTACTAAAAAATACAAAAAACTAGCTGGGCGAGGTGGCAGGTGCCTGTAGTCCCAGCTACTCGGGAGACTGAGTCAGGAGAATGGTGTGAACCCCGGAGGCAGAGCTTGCAGTGAGCTGAGATCCAGCTACTGCACTCCAGCCTGGGCGACAGAGCGAGACTCCGTCTCAAAAAAAAAAAAAAAAAAAAAAGAAAGAGAGGAAGTCAAACTAACCCTGTTTGCAGACATGATTCTGTATCTAGAAAATCCCACCGTTTTGACTCAAAAGCTCCTTCAACTGGTAAGCAACTTCAATACAGTTGCAGAATGCAAAATCAATGTACAAAAATCACTAGCATTCTTATATACCAACAGTAAAGTTGAGAGCCAAATCAGGAAGAGACAGAAGTAAAGATAAACAAAATAGGTGAAAAGAAAGAAAAACTTAGCAGAGTGAAGGGAGCTCTTTTCAAACAAAAATGAAAGGCAATTCTAGAACTAAAACATTCAAAAGAGAAAAAGATAAAATGAATGATTGACCAAAGGAAATTAGTTAAAATTAAAGGAAATTACTTTAGATGACACCTCAGATTCTTAGAAAGAGATGAAGAGCAAGAAAATGATAAATGTGTGGGCTAATACAAACATTATTATATCTTAAATGCATGTATATTCATTGATTTTTGATGCAAACAGAATACCAAAGTATTATGGAGTTTGCAAAATATTGACAAGTAGACTATAAGAAGAAAATGATACAAAAAGTAGCAAAGTGTTAAACAGGACTATGCAGTATTAAGTTTCTCATTTTCTATGGAAAATGGTAATCCAAAATAAAACTGACTTAGGGGACCTAAAGGTGTTCTCTCCTGGGTCACTAGTTTCAACTTTGTGAATCTGGGAAAATGCAAGCCTTAATAATGAGGCTGATACTGTGAATACAGTATTTACAGCAACCTTATCAGTTTCAACTTGGCATATAGAAACTTCCTTTTATTTTATTTTTTACACTGACAATCCATATTAAATGATAAAGATTTGTGAAGTGTTATACAGAGAGGTAAACTGAGAAAGTTTGAATATTTAAGTTTCATCAATTTTTTCTCATGGTTTTGTTAATATTGCTTAAGAATGCAGATAAAATCTAAATATATAAATTCTAATTATAATAAAAATGATGAACATTTATTAGCATCATTATATACTAGCCAATAAGATATAGTCTCATCAGTTATTTAGATATATTATATCATTAATATTCAAAAGAGCCCAAAATGGTTGAAATTACCCTCAGTTTCACTAAGTAAGGAAATGAAAATAAACATAAATATATTAAGTAATTTAGTCACATTCTCTACCAGTTAGTGGTAGAGTTAGGTTAAAAATTAGGTCCATTTAATCAGAAATTTATCCTAAATTGTTCTACCATAATGCCTTTTTCTTGTAGGTAGGTACAATAATACTCTACTTTTGGGTAAGATAATATAACTGGTATCTTGAAAGCCTCTTTAAAATATAAAAATTATTAATGGAAATATGCATACATTTAGAACAAAAACCATATATAAGTTTCCATTAGACTCTATGCTACCATAGGAACTATGAAACAAGTCTAGCTGTAGGGTCATGGTTAGCAAGAAAGGAAAAATAAAATGAACAAAGACACAGTACCTGAATGATTCGGTCTATAATCCAAAGTATTGGGAAAGTAGAAAGGCAAATGATCATTTTTTTTTTTTGCCAGTCTTTACATAGAATGGCACAGTCTTATTCACTATTGGGACTTAATATGAAGTATTCTAGTTCTAGGAGTATAGTTTCTGAGAACAAGATAAGAGACCAGAAACCAAAGCGGAATTTCGGTACTTAAAATTTTTAAATGAGGCTTTCTTATTACACTGATGTGGATTTGAATTCTGGCACAATCTTGATTAACTGCATGATATTGAGAAAGTTGCATAAAATTTTATTCACTTTTTTATATTTATTGAGTGGATATAATAGAGCTTAATTCACAAGGATGTGGTAAAGTACTGTGTTTTTAAAATAAAAGGTATTTTACCAATGTTAACCCCCACCTTCTTGCTCTGTGCTTGTGTTTTATCTTCATCCATTCTGGGGTGGCTAATTAACATGGTACTTGACTGGATGGATGCACTTAGGCTGTTTAAACACTATGTGTTCAATTCAACCCTTTATTCAACAACTTTATATTGTTCTCATATTGAGCAAGCCTCTACCAGGAGTAGTAATTACTGTTCCTTTTTTATACAAATATGATATTCTCTATATACCTGAAAAACAGTTTGCTTCTGGAAAACTGCAAATGAAACACCTGCTTGCAAAATACATATGGGAAAGTCTGCAATGGCTCATATACCGGAGGCAGATTTTGCCTGGCAGTTCCTTTAGATGTAATGAATTGGGAAAATGTGTCTTTTACAGAAGCATAATGACTTTCCATAGCACAAGTAAGTAGAAAAAATATGAGGAAACTGAAAATTTTAACACCTGTGTTTGTTTAATTCTAGCCAAAGCAAAAACTGGCTTGTGTTTGTCAGACAAAGTAAAAACATTGGTTGAGAGAAAACAAATGAAGATCTGCTTAGTTTCAAATCTGAAAAAAATTACGGTGAGTTTCAAAGAATTTTAAAACTCCCTAAAGGGCATTAAATGGATTTCAGACAATGTTTCACTTTTAAATTGTCTTCGTGAAGACATTTTAGATAATTCCCAAAACTTTCAACAGGTATGCATTTAGTCTGTGGTACCTAATGAAATACTTCTGTGTTTATCTGTCAGGAGCCAGAAGTGCAAATCCATACAAGAAAGACTGTGGTAGAAACAAATAATTTAATTTGTTAGTTAGATTTATTTAATGTATTCAAGAGTAGACATGATTACATCATTCTTACTAAAGATTTTTTTTTTTTTTTTTTTTTTTTTTTTTTTGAGACGGAGTCCTGCTCTGTTGCCCAGGCTGGAGTGCAATGGTGTAATCTTGGCTCACTGCAGCCTCAGCCTCTTGGGTTCAAGTGATTCGCCTACCTCAGGCTGCTGAGTAGCTGGGATTACAGGCGCCTGCCACCATGCCTGGCTAATTTTTGTATTTTTAGTAGAGACGGGGTTTCACCGTGTTGGCCACTCTGGTCTTGAACTCCTGACCTCAGGTGATCTGCCCACCTCGGCCTCCCAAAGTGCTGGGATTACAGGCGTGAGGCACCGCACCTGGCCGCATTCTTACTAAAGATTCTTATTAATGATTCTTTGGAAACTATGAAAGTTCCTACACAACGTGTGTGTTCTAGAATCAGAGATAATTGGCTATGGTGCTTATTAGATGTTTCCTATTTGATGACTTAAGTACCCTTTCCAATTCTCAATCCCTTCATTCTTATAAGGGTGACTACTCTCACTTCACCATTTGTGTGTGTGTGTGTGTGTGTGTGTGTGTGTGTGTGTGTGTTAAGTTAGGAAACATGTTTTTACATTTTTTATTTTATTTATTTATATTGTCTTTTTAAAGAGATAATAACTCTCTTTTAAGAGTCAAGGTCTTTCTCCATTGCCCAGACTCAGTGCCACGATCCTAGCTCCTTGTACTCCTGAACTCAAGTGATCCTCAAGCGTTGGCCTCTCAAAGTGCTGGGTTTACAAGTGTGAGCCACCATGCTTGGCCAGAAAAAAATATGATTAATATGAAACATGACAAATTAAAGTATATCTTGATATTAAGTTTCTTTTAAGATACTTAATATGTGACAAACATTATTTTAATGTATTGGAAAAACTTGAATGCTATCAAATTTATAAATTTAAATGGAATAAGCATGACATTAGATAACATGAATAATAAATATAGCAACAACTGATTTTGTTGAAAATCCTGTTTTCTTTCACTTTCAAATATTTTTTATCTTTTTGTGTGTTCATTTGTTTGTTTGAGACAGAGTCCTGCTCTTGTTGCCCAGGCTGGAGTGCAATGGCGCGATCTTGGCTCACTGCAACCTCTGCCTCCCAGGTTCAAGTGATTCTCCTGCCTCAGCCTCCCAAGTAGCTGGGATTACAGGCATGCTCGACCATGCCCAGCTATTTTGTATTTTTAGTGGAGACGGGGTTTCACCATGTTGGTCAGGCTAGTCTTGAACTCCCAAACTCAGGTGATCTGCCCACCTCGGCCTCCCAAAGTGCTGGGATGAGCATCGATGCCTGGCCTATTATTTATTTTTAATTAAGAAGAAAACACTATGTTCAAGCTGGTGTGAGAGATACAAAAGTTGCATAAGGTATGTTTTTACCTCTCAAGGAAATTATATTCTTGTTGAAAAGATGAGAATTGTGCTCACCTTAATGGGTTAAACAATCAAATAGCAAAACAATATGATAAAACACTGTGCTGTTAGAAAGTACAGGCAATGTAAACCAGAGACTAGTGAGACCCACGTGGTCCAGAGTCACCATAGACAGCTGCTTTCATTTAAAACTAAAATATCTATAATTTGTCAATAACTATTATTGGCTTCTCCCTTCTTTTTGCTGGCTAATTCTTATAAACATATGCTTTAAAAATAATAAATGGATTTTTAGAACAACATAAACATATTTCTGACCTTGAAATGCTTGTATATGATTACTGATAAAACAACCGTCAATGAAATTAAGTGATCCTATTAGCAAGGGAAAATTTCGACAGCATGCTTGTAACCGGAGAAATATTTATGGATCCCAGTAGTTAACATACGCTAAAGAAAGTGTGATAGTATATGGGTATAGCACTTATATAAAATTATTCTTCTCAATGGGGAGTCACTCCTGGCAATTTGGATTAGAGAATTTCTAGATGGTGAAGAGCTGCCCCTGCATTGCAAATCTTTAGTATGCACGCTTGCTAATATCACTAGTGGACTCTATCATTTTCACAACCCAATCCGACCAACAGGATTCCATATATCTGCATATGATGCAACAATATTTGAAGAATTTCTGCACATGCATTTTGAGGACAGTCTTGAACACACACACACACACACAAACACACATGCACACACACAATTCTTGGAGCTTTTATGTAAAGTCATCTTTCAGATATGTTTTTTCCATGCTACATTTTAATTCATCATTGGTAGCCACATTCCTCCTTCCACAGCACCCAAACATTAAAAAATATCTTCCAAACAGACTGCAAAGATTCCATCAAAACACCTATTCTAAAATATTGCTGTCTCTTGTTGTTAGTCTTATTTATAATATTCCAAGGCAATATCCTGTTAATCTCTGTATTTTAACATAGACTAGTCAATTTAAAGAATTCTGTCCAAATAGTGTTTCTTATATATATTTTTTTCTTTTCTTCATTTTTAATTTTTGTGAATACATACCAGGTGTACATATTTATGTGGTATGTGCATATTGATACAAGTATGCAATGTGTAATAAGAATATCAGGGTACGTGGGGGTACCCATCACCTCAAGCATTTATACTTTGTGTTACAAATAATCTAATTATTTTAGTTATATTTGAATGTATAATTCAATCATTGTTTGCTATAGTCATCCTACTATGCTATGTTTAGCCTCTTCACTATATTGATTAGTTTCTTTTACTGTGCAGAAGATTTTTTAACTTGATGTGATACCACTTGTCTATTAGTTTGGTTGCCTGTGGGATATTACTCAAGAAATCTTTACCCAGATCAATGTCCTGGAGATTTACCTCAATATTTTCTTGTAGTAGTTTAATGCTATGAGGTCTTAGGTTTAAGTATTTTATACTATAAAATGCTAGATCTTACTCATTCTTTCTAATTTTTGGGGCCCATTAACCAATCACATTCTTCCCACTCCGATAACCAAATACAATTCCCAGTCCCTGGTAAAAATATTCTACTCTCTGTCTCCATGGGTTCAATTTTTTTTTTTATTTTTTAGCTTCCACAAAATGTGAGAACAAGTGATGTTTGTCTTTCTATGCCTGTATTATTCCACTTTACATAATGATCTCCAGTTCTATCCATGTTGTTTCAAATGACAGGATCTCATTCTTTTTAATGGCTGAATAGTACTCCCTTGTGTCTATGTACCACATTTTTTAAATCATTTATCAGTTGATGGATACTTATGTTGTTTCCAAGTCTTGGCTATTGGTTTGTTACAGCACTACTGTGAATAGTGCTCCAGTAAACATGGGAGTGAAGTTGTCTCTTTGATTTACCGATTTCTTTTCTTTTGGGTATATACCTAGCAGTTGGATTGCTGGATCATAAGGTAGCTCTGTATTTAGTTTTAAGGAACCACCAAACTTTCTCCATAGTAGTTGTACTAATTTCCATTTTCAACAATGCTGTACAAGGGTTGCTTTTCTCCACATCCTTGACAGCATTTACTATTGCCTGTCATTGGATAAAAGCCATTTTAACTGTGGTAAAATGATATATCATTGTAGTTTTGATTTGCATTTATCTGATGAGCAATAATTTTGAGTACCTTTCATATATGTGTTTGCCATTCATATGTCTCTTTTTGAGAAATATCTATTTTCACTCATTTTAAAATTAGATTATAAGGGTTTTTTTTGCCCATTTTAAAATTAGATTATTAGTTTTCTTCCTGCAGGGTAGCTTGGGCTCCTTAAATATTCTGGTTATTAATCTCTTGTCATATGGATAGTTTGCAAATATTTTCTCCCATTCTGTGGGTCGTTTCTTCACTATGTTGATTGTTTCTTTTACTGTGCAGAAGATTTTTTAACTTGATGTGATGCCATTTGTCTACTAGTTTGGTTGCCTGTGCTTGTGGGATGTTACTCAAGAAATCTTTGCCCGGATCAATGTCCTGGAGATTTACCTCAATATTTTCTTGTAGTAGTTTAATACTATGAGGTCTTAGGTTTAAGTATTTAATCTATTTCTATTTGAATTTGTATATGGTGAGAGATAAGGGTCCAGTTTTATTCTTTTGCATGTAGATATCCAGTATTCCCAGAATCATTTATTAAAGAGATTGATCTTTCCCCAGTGCATGGTCTTGGCATCTTTGATGAAAATGAGTTTACTATAGATGTATGAATTTGTTTCTGGGTTCTCTATACTGTTCCATTTATCTATGTGTCTGCTTTGATGCCAGTACCATGCTCTTTTTGTTACTATAGCTCTGTGGTATAATTTGAAGTAATTTGAAGTCAGTTTAATCTGATTCCTCAGTTTTTAAAAAATTTTTGCTGTGTATAGATTTGGCTATTCTAAGTCCTTTGTGGTTCCATATAAATTTGAGGATTTTTTTTTTCTATTTCTGCAAAAAATGTCTTTGGTATTTTGATAGGAATTGCATTGAATCTGTAGATTGCTTTAGGTAGTATGGACATTTTCACAATACGGACTTTTCTCATCCACGAACATGGAATAGTTTTTCATTTTTGTGTGTCCTCTTCAATTTCTTTAATCAATACTTTATAGTTTTAATCTACAGGTCTTTAATTTCTTTGGTTAAATTAAATCCTAGGTATTTAATTTTATTTGTAGCTATCATAAATAGGATTACTTTCTTGATTTCTTTTTCACATTGTTCACTGTTGGCATATAGAAATGTTATAGATATTTGTATGTTAATTTTGTATCCTGAAACTTTACTGAATTTGCTTATCAGTTCTAGTAGGGTTTTTTTTTTTTTTTTTTTTTTTTTTTTTTTTTTGGTGGGGTTTTCCCCAGTTATAAGATTGTGTCATCTGCAAACATTTTGACTTCTTCCTTTCTAATTGGAATAACTTTATTTCTTTCTCTTGCCTCATTTCTCCAGATAGAACTTCCAGTAATATGTTAAATAACAGTGGTCAAAGTGAGTATCCTTGTTGTGTTCCTGATTCTAGAAGAAAAGCATTCAATTTTTCCCCATTCAGTATGATGCCAGTTGTGGGTCTGCTGCATATGGTTTTTATTACGTTGAGGTATTTCCTTCTATACCCAGTTCTTTGAGGATTTTTATCATAAAGAATTCTGAATTTCATCAAATGCCTTTTTGGCATCAATTGAAATGATCATTTGGTTTATGTCTCTCATTCTGTTGATATGATCTATCACATTTGTTGATTTACATATGCTTAATCATTTTTGTAACCCTGGGATAAATTGCACTTGTTCATGATGAATAATTATTTTAATGTATTTTTGGAATTAGTTTGTTAGTATTTTGTTGAGGATGCTTTCATTAATGTTCACCAGGCATATTGACCTGTAGTTTTGTTGTTGTTGTTGTTGTTTGCTCTTTTTGTTTGTTTTTGATGTTCCTTTGTCTGGTTTTGGTGTCAGGGTATATTGGGCTTGTAAAATGAATTTGGAAGTACTCCCTTCTCCATTTTTCTGAGTAGTTAGAGTAGAATTTGTTAATATAAATCTTACTCAATTCTTCTTTAAATGTTTGGTAAAATTCAGTAGTGAAGCCATTGGGTTCCTGACTTTTCTTTGCTGGAACACTTATTATTATGGTTTGAATCTTTTTACTCAATGCTGGTCTGTTCAAGTTACAGATTTATTTCTAATCTAGTTCAATCTTGATTGGTTGTATGTGTCAAGAAACTTATCCATTCCTTCTGGGTTTTCCAATTTATTGGCATATAGTTATTTATATTTGCCTCTAATTGTCCTTTGAATTTCTGCCACATTAGTAATAATGTCTTCTTTTTCATCTCTAATTTTATGCATTTGGGTCTTCTTTCTTACTTTCATATTTAGTCAATTTTATTTATCTTTTTTTAAAAAACAACTTTTTTGATCTTTTATATTGTTTTCTACTTTTCAATTTCATTTATTTCTGCTCTGATCTTTATTTTTTTATTGTCTTCTACTAATTTGCTCTTGTTTCTCATTCTTTAAGACTCATCATTAGGTGATTTGTTTGAAGTTTTTCTACTTTCTAGATCTGGACACTTACAGCTATAAAATTCCCTCTTATTACTGCTTTTGCTGTATCCCATAGGTTTTGGTATGTAGTGATTCCATGATCATTTGTTTCAATTTTTTAAAAACTGTTCTTCTTAATCTGTTCATGAATCACTGCTCATTCAGAAGCATATTGCTTAAATTCTATTAATTTAAATACTTACCAAAATTTCTCTTGTTGTTGATTTCTATTTTTATTCCGATGTGGTCAGAGAAGATGGTTGATATGATTTCAATTTGTTTGAATGTTCTAAAATGTGTTTTGTGGACTAACATTGGTTTATCTTTGGGAATAATTCATGTGTTGAGAAGAATGTGTGTTCTGAAGTCATTGGATAAAATGCTCTGTAAATATCTATTAGTCTCATTCATTTGGTATAGTACAGGTTAAGCCCAATGCTTCTTTTTTGATTTATTAAACTATCTGGATTAACTGTCTAATGTAGAAAGTGAGTGTTGAAGTCTCTAGCTGTTATTTTATTTGAGTTTTTTTTTCTCTCTCTCTTTAGCTCTATTAACATTTGATTTAAACATCTGGATGCTCCCAGTGTTGAGTTCATATATACTAACAATTGCCATATCCTCTTGCTGATTTTATCGCTTTATTATTATGTAATGACTTGCTTTGTCTCTTATAATACTTTTTGTCTTTAAATCTATTTTGTCTTATATAAGTATAGCTATTCATGTTCTCTTTTGGCATGGAATATGTTTTTACATTCTATTATTTTCAGTCTATGTGTATCTTTTAGGGGAAGTATGTTTCTCATAGACAACAGGTCATTGTGTCTTTTCTTTTATTCATTCAGTGACTCTATGTCTTTTGATTGAAGAGTTTAGTCCATTTACATTCAATGTTATTATTGATGAGTAACAGCTTACTACTGCCATTTTGTTATTTGATTTTCTGGTTATTTTGTGGTCTTCTTTCTTTGACTCTTGTCTTCCATTTAGTGAAATGATTTTCTCTGGTGTCATGTTTTAATTGCTTGCTTTTTTTTATCCACTGTGTATGTTTGACTTGAGGTTACAATGGGGCTTGCAAATAATATCTTATAAATCCATTATTTTAAACTGATGACAACCTAACACTGATTGCATAAACAAACTAAACAAGCACAAAGAAAACTAATAAAACTCTATACTTTACATTTGTCCCCTTGCTTTTTACCTTTTATTTTTCGACCTATATTGTATTGAACTATGTCTTGAAGAGTCATAGTTATTTTTGATTGATTCATCTCTTAATCTTTCTACTGAAGATATGAGCTGTGTACAAACCACAATTACAGTGCTATTATATTCTGTGTTTTTCCATCTACATACTATTACCAGTGAGTTTTGCACTTTCAGATGACATTTTACTGCTCATTAACATTCTTTTCTTTCTGACTAAAGTATTTCCCTTAGCATTTCTTGGAGGACAGGTCTGGTGTAGAAACTCCTCAACTTACATTAATCTGGGAAAGTATTTATTTTTTTCTTCATGTTTGAAGGATATTTTCACTTCATATCATATTCTAGGAAAGGTTCTTCCTTCAGCACTTTAAATATGTCATGACACTCTCTCTTTGCCTGTAAGGTTTCTGCTGAAAAGTCTGCAGCCAGAAATATTAGAGCTCCATTGTATATTATTTATCTCTTTTCTTGCTTTCAGGATTTTTTTTTTTTTGTCTTTGACTTTTGGGAGTTTGATAATTAAACACCTTGAAGTAGTTTTCTTTGGTATAAATCTACTTTGTGTTCTGTAAGTTTTTTGTACTCGAATATTGATAACTTTCTCTAAGTTTGAGAAGTTCTTTGTTATTATCCCTGTGAATAATCTTTCTACCCCTATCTGTCTCTGTACCTTCACTTTAAGGCCAATAACTCTTAGATTTGCCCCTTTAAGATGATTTTTCAGATCTTGTAGGCATGCTTTATTCTTTTTCTTTTTTTTTTTAAATTTATTTCCTTTGACTGTGTATTTTTAACCTGCCTATCTTCAAGCTCACTAATTCTTTCTTCTGCTTGATCTATTCTGCTATTAGAGACTCTAGTTGGGTCTCCAATATTATAGGTAGTGGCTCACACCTATAATCCCAGCACTTTGGGAGGCTGAGCTGGGAAGATGGCTTGAGCCCAGAAGTTCAAGAGCATCCTGGGCCACATAGTGAAACCATGTCATTAGAAAATAAATAAGTAATTAAAAATAAAATGAAAAATAAAAGTTAATAATAAAAAAATTAAAAACAGACTCTGATGTATTCTTCAGTATGTCAACTGCATTTTTCAACTCTTAAAATTTCCACTTGATTATTTCTAATTATTTCCATTTCTTTGTTAAACTTATCTAAGAGGATTCCAAATTCCTTCTCTTTGTTATTCTGAATTTATTTGCATTTTATCAAAATGGTACTTTGAGTTATCTGTCGGAAAGGTCACATATCTCTGCTCTTCTAGGATTAGTCCCTGGTGACTTAGTTTGTTTGGTAACATATTTTTTTTTTCTCGAATATTATTGATTCTTGTAGATGTTCATCAGTGTCTGGACATTAAAGAGATAAGTAATTATCATAGTCTTCACACTTTGGGCTTGCTTGTACCTATCTTTCTTGGAAAGACTTTTCAGGTATTCAAAGGAACTTGGGTATTCTGATCTCAATTTTCAGTCGCTGCAGCCATATCTGCATTAACAGACACCCCAAAGACAATAACACAGTGCTTCTTGCAGACTCATAGAGGTACCGCTTTGGTGGTCTTAGATGAGATCTGGAAAAACTATCTGGGTCACCAGGCAGAGTCACTGGTTCTCTTACCTTACTTTTTACCAAAAATTGAATCTCTTAAGGATTGAGCTTACTGGGGTAAAGGAGGGGTGATACAAGCACCCCTCCACCACTAAGATGCTGGGTCAGATCTGAAGCCAGCATGACACTGGGTCTCATGCAAGGCCAATTGTACCCACTGCCACAACTTAGCTACTGCCTATGTCCTCTCAAGGCCCTAGGTCTGTATAATCAATAGGTGGCAAAGCCAGCTAGGCTTGTGTCTTTCCCTTTAGAGTGATGAGTTTCCCTGGTACCAAGCAAGTCCAGATATGCTGTCTAGATGTCAGGGACTGGAGTCAGAAACCCTAGCAGTCTACTTGGTGCTGTATTGTATTGTTGCTGACACAAGACAAATTCCTTCCCACTCTTCCCTCCCCTTTCCCCAGGCAGAGGAGTCTTTCCCTTTATCCATCACTACCACAGGTCCACGTGGAGTACTGCCAGTCTACTGCCAATGTTCTTTTAGCATCTTCAGTTCTTCCTGTAATCCCAGCACTTTGGGAGGCCGAGATGGGCGGATCACGAGGTCAGGAGATCGAGACCATCCTGACTAACACGGTGAAACCTCGTCTCTACTAAAAATACAAAAATTAGCCGGGCGCGGTGGCGGGCGCCTGTAGTCCCAGCCACACGGGAGGCTGAGGCAGGAGAATGGGGTGAACCCGGGAGGCGGAGCTTGCAGTGAGTGGAGATCGCGCCACCGCACTCCAGCCTGGGCGACAGAGCGAGACTCCGTCTCAAAAAAAAAAAAAAAAAAAAAAAAAAGATCTTCAGTTCTTTTAAGCTCTTCAGTCTGCTTGTGTTGAATTCTGCCAGGTCTGGGACACACCTTTCAGGGCAATGGACTCCTCTTGGGCTCAAGTAAGGTGCAGAAATACCATCCAAGAGCCAAGGTCTGGAAATGGAAACTCCGAGAGCCTGCATACTGCAACTTTAAGATGAAGTCTCCTTTGCTCTCCTCTTTGCTTTTATCAAGCAGAAGGAATTTCTCTTTATCATCACCACAGCTGGGAATATGCTGGGACACACCTAAAACCATCAAGTTTCAGTCTCACCCAAGGCCAATGGCATGTGCTACCTGGTTACTACTGCTGATTATTCAGGGATCAAGTGTTATTTTGTCAGCAGGTGATGAATCTTGTCAGGAATACATCATTCCCTTTAAGGCAGGGGGTTCTCTTCTGACCCAGATTGTGTCCTGAAATGTCATCCACAAACTAGGCCATGGAATGGGAACCTTACGACTCTGCCTGATGCCTTATTCTACTGTGGCATAGCTGGTATGAAGATGCAAGACAAAATCGTGTTTACTCTTTTTTCTGCTCTCCTCAAGCTAAAGGAAGGGGTCTCTTTTTGAGCTGCAAACTGCACTGCCTGGACTTGGGGAAGGAGTGGTGCAAGCACTCCCTCAGCTGCTACTGTTGATGTCTCTCTAGGTCATATGCCCACCAAGTCCCCTGGCTCAGAGCCCAGTATAGCACTAGAACTTGCCTAGGAGTTGCAGTCCTTGTGGCATAGACTACCTTTCAAGTTTGTGCAGAACCCCAGAACACTTTATCCCTCCATGGTTAAGTTAGCCAAACTCAAGTTCCAACCACTGGGATGGATGATTCCCCTTTGGCTAGGACCTGTCTACATGCTCCTTCCATGAATTCTGGCTGAGTTCTGCCCAGTGTTGGCAGCACTGAGTTCCAATGCAAAGTCCTACAATCACTGCAGTCTCCCTCCCCCAAACACACAGATTATCTTTCAGTGTCATGTGGCCACTTCTGAGGGATGTGGTCTCAGCAATTCAAGACAGTCTTTCCTACCCTCTTCAGTGCATCTTTGAGCAATATAAAGTTAAAACCTGGTACTGTGATTGCTTACCTGATATTTGTTTCTTATGAAGGTGCTTTTTTTTAATAGCTAGTTGTCAAATTTTATGTTCCTGTAGAGTGGACAATTGGTGGAGGCTTCTATTTGGTCATCTTGCTCTGCCTCCCTCTTAATTGTTATTATTTACTTTGTCTTTATTTTTCATGGTGATATATTTACTTAAATGGTTTTTATTTCATGAGCTAATCATCAGAAAGTTTTTTGTTTATGTTGTACTTTTGTGTTTTGTTTTGTTTTTGTCTCCAAGTATTATGTATCCTGTTGTATAGAAGGCTTTTATACATATCTGTCAAATCTTTGAGATATTTCGTCAGGAAATGATGGCTCTTTGTGATTTTTTTTTATATTGAGTACCTTCAATAAATAAGAAGCATTAATTAAGACTTGATATCTTGGGATTCTCCTTTTAAAACTTCCAAAAATTTATCAACTAATTTATTTTCTCATGAAGTTCTCTTAGGATGCTGTCTTTATAAATGATAGTCATCTAAGCTTTATAACACCTGCGGAAATATGGTTTAGTTTACTTTTTCTATGTGAGTAATAAAAGCTTGTATAAAGCCTCAAATATTCCTATGTCTGATGTTACATTGACCAGAAAACATTAATCTCAAAGTTAACTCTATTTGGAGTTCATAAAAGCCTGTAATTTGTATTAGTTTCTAACTATCTTGAAGAAATGTGTCCCACTGTGATAGGAAAAAAAATCTACATTTTTAGGGGGAGATGTCTATTGACAACTTTTTAATATATATTCGTTCTTGTACTGATGTAATGTTTCCCATTATTAGCCATATTGGAGAAAACCCTCTCCTTAGTAATAGTCGATATAGTAACAGAGAAAACTTCTGCTTGAAGCTAGAGTGGTTAGGAATGTTAAAGATCCCCACTCCTAATAATAACAAAAGAAAAAAAATAAATTCATTGTTTTCTATGTGGCCATTGAAGAAGCCATCTGTAATTTGAATTTTACATTTTACAAGTTAGCAGAGAAACACATCAGCGTCTATCACAGGCTCAAGTGCCATTACTGGATACAAGTAGGCAAAATGAGGTCCTGCCATAGATGGAGAAACATTGCACAGCTGAGATAGCCAATGAGCTCTTTATGACAGGCTGGAGAGATAAGGTGGAATCTGGAAAAGCTCCAGAAACAAAAATAAATCATTTGTCTTGACAATGCCATTCCTCCCTACCCCCCACAATCCCCCCACCCCCGCCTAAAAAATATGCTTACAAAGCAGTAGTGAAGGAAGAGCTACAAAGGACCTCTGACCATGGGATCTGGGCTCTACTACAGTTTAATACAAAGCCAACCCAAAACTATCAAAAGCAGAGATCCAAACCACCTGAGCTCAAAGACTGGCAAATTAGAAGATTTAAGGACCTCAATGGTGGCATCTTGAGAAGTTTGTGATTGGACTAACCACAGATGAATTTATTATAATTAAAGCTGTAGCATAGCCCCAGCTTTATTCCACTTCAGGTAGAGTCAGAGTGATCAACACCTCAACCTAGCTATCAAAGAGAAGAAGGGCCCTCACGTTCTGTAATAAACAAGAACACAAAAGTTATAGGTTTAGATTTCATTGTACCCAATATATGAAAAATGTTAAAATATTGTGTATACAAAGAAACAGGAAAATATGATACACCATCAAAACAAAACAGTTCACAGAAACAGATATAAAAATGACTAAGATATTTAAGGTAGCAGATGAGGACTACAAAACAAATATTTACACATATTAACAAATTAATTGAAGAAGGAAGATATAAAAGGTGAAGGATTGGGAAAATTTTAGCGGAACAATGTATCCTCTACAAAAAACAATTATTAAATTAAAAAGCAGTGTAAACTACTGAAACATAAGATAATTGAAATCAGAAATTTATTACATGGACTTATAAAAATAAGAAATAGAAAACTTAAGTAAAAATCAATAAGAATTATCCAATAGATAATACAAAGAAAAAAGAAAAGAAAAAGCAAAGCATCAGTTACTTTTTAGGCACTAACAAGTGGCCTAATATAAATAAACTCCAAAATAAGTGGAGGAATAGAAAAGAAGGAAACAAACTTTTTGAAGATATTAAAGATGAAAACTCTTCAAATGAGTCTAAAAATCACAATTAACATCTCCAAGAAGTTCAGCTCAGTGAATGAAAAACAGAATAACTAACAAGAAAAACCTAGAAAACTCATGGTAAAAATTCTGAAAACCCATACATAGAACATCTTACAGAGACAGCGAAAAAATAAATTTTAAATTTAGAGAAACAATAAAAAAAAATTATCGTTCAGCAAAAACAATTTAGCCAGAAATAATTGTGTGTGTGTGTGTGTGTGTAGTGCTGACAGAAAAAAGTACACTGTAAACTTAGATCAAGCAGGAATAATATTCCTGTAGGCTCACTGTCATGATGAAAATAATTATTAAACTAAATGTGGATGATAAAAGGAATACTTTCCTCAAAGACTGTTTGGAAACAGGAGTTAGTTCTAGAGGATGGATATTTGTGAATAAAGTAGAGAAACCACACACCTTACGGATCATCACATACATTAACAATATTAGGAAAAAGTTTGAATCATGATTCAGGTCAGATGATTGGATAATGTAATTACCTGGGATTCTAATCTCCTTAAAGGTCAGTGGCCAGAAGTATTAGAAGTCTATGCCAAGGAGAGAGATGCATTTGTGGAAATAATACTACAATTCCAAGCTTACAGAGAACAATATCTGACAGTGTAGCCTTTTTTATTGCTCTCTATCTGAATATTAAACATAAAAAATGTATTAATATTACACTTTTAAAAATGAAAATCAGTATTTTATTAAAATCAGAATAAGAAAATATTTTGGGAGACTATTTGAAGCCCTCAATTAATTTTGTATATATGAATATAGATTGGACAGAAGAAGGAGGTTTGAGAAAATTCACAAATGCATCCAAATAAACATATATAAACATGTCTAAATCATTCTTGGTTACAGATAAAAGTAATAATTAAACTGACAAAAAATGTCAAAGGGCTTGGACAGAGATATAGTCATTATTAACATAATTTATACTTGCTATTAGATGGCTCAAATTCTGTGGGCCTTTGGAATATTTATGAGCATCTTTGCATAAAATATTGGAAGAAATATTTTTCAGAAATTTCTTTTAAGACAAATTATAAAAAGACACCTAGAAATATCTGGTAAGAAGATATTGATCAAAATCAGAGAGTGGATTAGGAAGGAAAGTTAAAAGCTGGGTTATGAGTTATTTTCTCCTACCTGGGCATTTCAGAGGCAATACTGAACTAGCCCAGATACCCTTGTAAATAAGCTAATAGCATTTACTAATGAAAATATAATTGGAAGTTCTTATAAACAAATTCATTTTGGCAAGAAACAACATGGCCGTCTGACTCTCTTATTAAAAATAAACCCAGAATTTAAGGATTTATGGAACATGGCCAGCTGGAGAATGAAAGTTAGCCAAGCAGATGGAGTTAATGTACTAAAATCAGTTTTTCTCTAACAACATTTTATGCACACATAGTTAAGTCTGCATGTTTCTATCATTCCAATATTGGAGAAAAGAATACTTAGAAAGTTGCTTTGGATGTGTTTGCCTTCTTCAGAAAGAAATGCTAGAGTTGGTACTTCTATGGTGTTTAATTCTTTGATTAGTTTCTAAAATTAGAAATATTCTATGATTGATGTGAGTCTGTTTTAATAATTTAACCACTTTATGGTATTTTAGCAATTTAATTTAATATTAAACAATAATTAAATTACAACATTAATAGAATAATGTAAAATATGATCTTATCAACAGATACAGGGAAAACACTGACAAAATTCAACACAGATCATGATAATAATGTGTATAGCAGACATATTGAAATAGGAAGGTGAGAATGTTTTGAAAAGTACTATAAATAACATCATACTTAGTGGTGAAGTACCATATATTTTCCTCTAAGATCAGGATGTCTGAATTCACCACCTCTATTTAACATTATGCTAGACATCATAGCTACCACATATAGTGAGAGAAAGTCAAGCAAAATGATTAGAGAGAATATAAGTAGAAAATCCAAAACTGTGTGTAGAAAAATTACTATAATTAATAAATTAGTAATATCACAGAATCAAGGTCATTATGCAAAAAATGTACTTCCACATCCTAAAAACTAACACTCGAAAAATACAATAAGATATGAAAACAATGCTATTTAAATCAGCATTAAACATAAACGGTTTAGAAATAAATTTAACAAGATTTTTTATAACCTCAATTCTGATAATTACAAGATATTAAGATAAATTAAGAGCAATAAGTAAATATATATAGTATATAGCATTATTTGTAGAATTAAAGTTTTAATTGTTTAAAAATGTCAGTTCTTAACTAAATTAATCTACAGATTCATTACAACCCTAATCATAACCCCAGCAAAATTTTGTAGACATTTATACTCTAATCATAAAATTAAATAGAAATTTAAAGAACATAGCAGAACCAAGAAAATCTTTGATTTCAAGATTCAATGTAAAACTGAAGTAAATAAAATAACATGGGATTGGCATAAAGAATGACAACAAGATTAACATTAAGAAAAAAACAGATAAATGGAATAGAACAGGTGATCAGAAATAGGCTCACACATATGTTATCTTGATATGCTACAAAAATGTCAAAGATATAAAATGGGGGAAGAAAAAAACTTTGCCATTTGTAATAGGAAAATGGAATATCTGTGGAAAAATATAAATAGAGCATGATCTTTATCTTAAAACAAACAACAACAAAAAACTGGTTCAAGACAGATTATAGACTCCAATATAAATATCATAAAGGAAAGTACAAAGAACATGAAAAACATTTCCATAAACTGAAGATAGATAAATATTATTTTAGATAGGGTACAAAAAGTACTAACACAAAACAGAACAAAACCAAAACAAGCAAATAACCTGATGAATTGGTCTTATATACAAAACATTAGGATTGTGAAATATCAAGACTCAGGTAAGAATAAAGTGGCTGTGACACATATTTGACAAATTACTATATCCAGACCATATTATGGAAGTTATAATAGTAGCAAAAAGATAAAAAGTCAATTTCAAAAAAAAAATGACCAGACTTGAGCTTATACCTCCCAAAATAATATACAAATGGTCAAAAGCACATTGAAACATCACAGGTAACCAGAGAAATGCAAATTAAAATCGCACTGAGATGCTACATATAAACTTTAAAATCTTACAACACTATTTATGAAACTGTAAAAAAAAAAAAGGTAACTTGCATACGTTTTTAAACATCCTGTGAAAAAACTTCTAGCAGTTTTTAAAGTGTCTTATGACAAAATTATTCCAGTTCTAGGTATTTACCAAAAAATGAAAACAAATGTTTATTAAAAAGAAATTAAAACATAAAATCGTAACAATGTGTTCACAAGAAGGTTTTTAGCAGCTTTATTTATAATCTGGAAATCATCCAAATGTTAGTTAACAAGAGTCTGGATAAACACACAGTAGTAAAATCACAAAATAAAAATCTAGCCAGCAACTGAAAAAAAAAACAAATAAATAATTGATTCATTCATCAATATGAGCAATTCTGAAACATAAAATGGTATATACCTAATATTAACATGTTTTATTAAATTCCACTTTAACATTTTATTAAGTTCCAAAGAGGCAAAATTAATCTATGGCATAACAAAAAGTACACAGGTTGGTTCAGAAAAAGGAGGATTATTTGGGAATCCACATGAGGGAAATTTCTAGGGTGATTCAAGTCATATATCTTGATAGTTATTTGTGTTAACAGGTGTACAGATTTGTAAAAAATCAACAAAGGGTATAGGCAAGTTTCCTGAATTTCTCTTTAAGTAAATTTTCCCCGGGGAAATTGTAAAGAAACATTAAACTACTATCAATACTATGCATGCTGATCTGCTTAGGGATGAAGTTACTGATTTCTTCAGTTTATTTTGATGTATCTCTAACATGGATTGATTGATGGATGGATGAAGGACTAGACAGATGAATAGATATGTGGTAAAGTAAATATAGTGCAATATTGTAAACTAGTGGTAATAGCATTGCAGTGATCCTCTGACAAATTGTTTCAAAATTTTTTAAATGTTTTGCTTTTTATTTAAAAAAGTGACAAGATTTATCAGTAAAAAAGTAATACCATATTCATTAATATATGGAATATGCTAAAAAATCCATTAATATTATAATTCAAACTATAAAAGTATAAATTCAGTCAAAGCAAAATGATCTTGGTTTGTGTTCCTTCTATGACAAATGAGACTTACTTAATGTTGCTAGTTAAAACTTTTGAATTATTGGCTGAAATACTTATATACTTAACTTTTAAGGTTCTTATTTAGATGAACACCTGATATTCACAGGTTATAAAATGGTTAACATCTAAATAATCTAGATAAACTGCTAAAAATAAATAAAATGTGAATGTGTTCGAGCAGTAAGTGAAATTTTTATGCAATTTAAAATACACTTATTGAATATCTGGATCATTTCCAATTAATAAAAGGTTATGACATGGGGAAAATATTTCTAAAAATTGTGGAATGGTTTTCATCTATAACATGCTGATATCTGATAGGCAACTCAGGATTTCTTGCTTCTCAGGTTTTCACTAAAATTTAAGGTTACTAAAATTTAAGGATAATATTCTAGTTAATAATAATTATGTATATAAAGTATGCCAAAGAAGATGCATTCTTACTGAAAAACAATTTCTAATTCAGAAGTTATCTAATAGTTAATCCAAATTATGAACTTGAAAAGATTGTTCATGAAACAAGGTAGTAAGGAACCAGTAAGTGGAGGAGAGAGATATGAAGAAAATTATGGTTATAAAGATGTATTTTTGGTAAGGAAGGTTATAAAGAAAAGATAATAATTTGTATTAGAAAGGATCTTTTATGGTAAATTTTTGTCCCAAAGTGAAATGACTGTTTTCAGTAGGACAAAACAGAAAGTTCACGCATGTTATAGATGGTCTCTGTAAATCTTGTGTAGTTTTTTCCTGTCTATCTTCATGCACATACAAAGAAAATAAAACATTGAACACATTCAGATAATAAAATATTCTTTAAAACTTAATACAAAATTGGAGAAATTTGGCTAATTAACATTGCTCATAGTTTAAGTTCTTAGTCTTGATTAAGGTAAACTAATAAGTATTATAAATAAATATATTGGCAGTTTGATATTTTTAAAAATATAGCTAAGCATGAAAGCAGATTTAGCATGGAGCCAAATTTCACATACATGCTTGCACTTTCACATCCTATTTGCTATTCTTCATAGGTAGTCCTAGCACTAATACTGATCACATACTTAAAGAGAGAGAATTTTTAATTTCACAAAATGTATAGTGATATTGGTGGACTTAAACATATTAAATTATATATCATAATGAAATATTTATCATGTGTTTCCTTAAGGCTCTGGGTAATACTGTAGACCTCTGATCTAGAGAATTCTAAGAGCTTTAAGATTCTTGGATAAAACAAAAGACTTATTTTTATAGATATATTGCAAAGGTGATATGTTGCAAACAAAAATATGAAATTATGCTCAACAGCCTTTGTTAATAAAGAATTTAAATTAAAACAACAATGAGTTATTTCAACACACCTGTTAAAAATGCCAAATCTAAAATACTGGCAGCATCAATTATTAGTGAGAATGCAAAAAACCAAATACTTATATTTATCGCTGGTGAAGCAGAAATAGTACATTAATTGTTTTTTTTGGAAAAGTATATGAGAGTAGAAATGTTTAAATAGTATTTGTTTCCAAGGTAATTCAATTACATTGATCATTTCGTTGGTTTCAGATTTTTTTTCCTTTCAGGAGGAAAAAGTGTGATATGGGTACAACTTCCAATGTCCAGGAATGACTGGCCTTGTGTTAACCTAATTATATTGGTGGGATTTCTCTCAAATTTAGTTGTGTTGACCATTACAAAATTAAGTGGCATTTACTAGGATTAAATAGTAATCTTTAAAAGGTGAGACTTTCTAGTGATTCTTGATTTAAAGTCACTTATCACTGATGGGCCTTCACGTGTATACTTGAAAATAATATATATACACATGTTGTGCTGGTTCAAAGATTTTACTGAGAAAAGTTAATCTAATCAATTGTCAGTACTGTATCTAGAAACCAATCTTGGAAATGTGTGATGATGTTCTTTTAAATAACTGAAAATAAACTATTGTCTAATTGTTCTTACTTTGTCCATGCTTTGTAGTATATTTAAGCGAAAGAAGATTATTTATCCTAATATTGAATTTCCAAAACTGGTATTTTCATTTACCACTTTTTTGATGGAAAGAAATGTTAGTTGTCTTTCTACGATAAGTTTGGCATATGATCTATCACTTTTTGATGCTTTGGTCACAGTTCTGTCACTAGAATGTTAGCAATTAGACATATGCAGTGAGTAACCTCACTAATACAATGTTTGCAGCATTGCAGGAAGTAATTATTGGACGTTATATCACAGTGTTTTAACTTGTAACATGTTAGAATGATAGGACTTTCTGTAGTATATATATATTATTAACTAATCCTTGTGCTGTTGTTATAGGACTTTGACTCCTGGGTCTAAAAAAGTCACTGAACCCCTTGTGTTTCAGTAAAAAATTAAACAAAAAAACTCCTGAACTTGAGAAGCAAGTTTGGAGAACACAAGATTAGTATACAAAAGTCATTTGTTTGTTTATAGGTCAGCAAATGAACATCTAGAATTTAAAACTTAAATAATAGACATGCAAAAATGAAAGCAGTTATAAAATTAATAAAATATATGTATTCTGGAAAGTACAAAACTATGGATGAAATTAAAGATCTAAATATGTGAAGGCATATTTCATATTAATTCAATTCAGTATTATTAATACACAATTCAGTATTATTAATACACAATTATGCAAATGGGCTTTCCACTGGACCAGCTCCATCTTGTCTGCTCCTTATGGTACACATGTAAGATGGAGCCACCTGAACATGCCTAGTCCCAAATAGATCTATAGATTGAACACAATCCCAATCAAAATCTTAGCCAGCCATTTTGTAGTTATTCTCAAATCAACTCCAAAGTTCATTTCAAAAGGGAAAAGACTTAGAATAGCTCACTTGATATTGAATAACAAAGAAAGAAGGTGTGTAATACCAAACTTCAAGATGTATTATAAAGTTACAGTAATCACAGAAGCATGAAACTGGTGAAATATTAGGCATATAGATCAATGGAATATAGTAGAGTTCAGAGATAGAACTACAAAATATTGTTAGCTGATATTGACAAAGTAGCAAAAGAAATTCTGAAAAGGAAGAATAGTCTTTCAACAAAAGCTAGAACAATTGGTATTACTTATGCAAAAAAGTGAACCTAGATGTAGACCTTATGTCATTCACAAATTAAATCAAGAGAAATTATAAACCTAAATGTAAAATACAAAACTTTAAAACTTCCTAAAGAGAATGTAGGAGAAAAATGCATGACCTCAGTTTTGAGAATGTTTTTAGATGCAATGCCAAAAGCATGATCAATAAAATAAACAAGATGATAAGTTGGATTTTATTAAAATTAAGACTTCTGCCCTATGGAAACACTGTTAAGAAGATCAAAAGTCCAACATTATACTAGGATAAAATACTTTCAAAATAAATACCTAACAAATGATTCTCATGTAAATATACAAAGAACACTTAAAACTCACAAATGAGCCAAAGATTTGAAAAGACACGCCACCAAAGATGATAGGTTGCAAATAAGCATTTGAAATGACACTCAGCAGTGTTTCTCAGGAAAGAATTTTGAAATAAAACAACAATCAGATATTTCTACACACCTATTAAAAATGTCAAATCTAAAATACTGACATCAATTATTAGTGAGGATGCAAAACAACACAAACTCATATTTATTGCTGGTTGAGTGCAAAGTGGTGCAACCACTTTGAAGGAGATTTTGGCAGTTTCCTATGAATTCTGCATAGTCCTACCATATGATCTCTGATGATATGATGCCATATCTTTATATAAATATGCCTAGGTATTCAGTTATTGTAAAAACTCTTTCCATCTAAAGCCCTACACATGAATGTTAATACAGAAAAATTTTGTTGTCTGGGGATTTACCCATGTTTGTTTTCTTGCTCTGAGAAAGAATTCTGGACACAGAAACATGTGGGTGCATTAAAGAATGGAAAGCTTAATAGAAGAAAGGAGAGAGGACAGCAACTCCCTGTGAGAGAGAGAGAGAATTCAGGACACAGAAACATGTGGATGGGTTAAGAAGTGGAAGGTGGTGGACTGTAGCAGATTTCATAGGCAGACTGGAGAAGGCAGTGTCTGATTTATGTAAGGCCCATGGATTGATTTGATCACGTGTGATGTTTACAAAGCGTGAGTAAAAGGCAGGCCACCCCACCCTAATTTTATTATGCAAATGGGCTTTCCACTGGACCAGCTCCATCTTGTCTGCTCCTTATGGTACACATGTAAGATGGAGCCACCTGAACATGCCTAGTCCCAGGTAGTTCTTCCCTACGGGCATTCACCAGTGCAAGCTTCTAGCTTGCTTGTCTATGTCTGCAGCTCGATTTTACAGGCTGCTCCTTGTGAAAAAATGATTTGGGGCTGCTTCTCATTAAAAAGAAAGCCCTTACTGAGGACTCTCCTATACCCTCACTATCTGCCTAAGTTAATGTCTTCTTAACTCCTGTATCAGTGCTAGTGTCACACATAATCACCCAAAACTTAAGTAACCAAGATACTCTTTGACAGGTGAAGGGATAAGCCATGATATATTCATAAAATGGATGATTATTTATGAATTATTTTAAACTATGAAAAGATGTCAAATCTCAATTTCAAATTGTTTGGTGAAGAAAACCAGTCTGGAAGCCTACATCTTCCAATATTTCAAATATATGACTTTCTGAAAGGAGCTAAACCATAGAGATGATAAGAGTATCACTTTTTACCAGGTATTTGTGGTGAAGGGGAATAGTTGAAAATATGAAGTATAGGAATAGGCTAGGACAGTGAAACAATTTTATATGAGACTGTAATAGTGAATAATGACACTTTATTTGCAAAAACCCACAGAACCTTCAGCACAGACATTAAACCTTAGGACAGGCAAAATTTTAACAGTTCGTTTAGGAAGCTGGAGATTCACACAATAAAGTGTAGAATTTGTCAGAATAATCAAACTGTTATTAGAAGAGGGTGAAGCCTAAAGGTATCGACCCAAATGACTTTGGATATGAGTAAAGTCTATAAAAGCCAATGCAATGGAAACTGTACATAAGAAATCTACCCTAGTTGAAAAGATGTTTGCCAGGAGGGTATGACTTAATTATGGGACCACTATAAGCATATACTGGAATGGAACAATTCCTCAGTAGATATACCCATATGTTGGATTTTTAATATCATTTTCCAACGGATGAAACCAGAATTTCTTAGAGAAATTACTAATTCTAAAACTGCATTAGGCAGTATACAAGATAAACGTTTATATGCAGAAACATCTTTTTATGCCACAAACTACGAACGTGCTCAAAAAGAAAAAAGAAGAAAAAAAGAAGCAAACAACTCATAATGATGAGACTATATTAAAGGGATATAGGACACAACTGCACAGAATGATTTCCTTCCAAAGAGTGTAGCACAGAAAGGGGGATAGGGGAGTAACAGTGGAGAAAACTGCCAAATGCTTCTTTATCCAGGAGATCAAGATCAAGAAATGTTAATAGTGTACACTCTTGATATGATGTGATAAACAGGGTACTTCATCGCTGTACTTATTCTCCCAAAACTCATAACCTCAATCTAATCATAAGAGCGATATTAGAAAATACCAATTGTTGGACTTCTGAAAATGTCTGATCAATAAATGAAAGACTGTCAAGTTGATCAAAAGCAAGGTAAGTTAGAAAAAGTGTTCCACCCAAGTGGTGCCTAAGCAGACATGACAAATAAATATCATGGGGCATTTTGGATGGGATTTTTGAACATAAAAAAGTTATTAGACAGAAATTAAGAAAATCATCATAAACTTGGGTTTTCGTTAACAATAATGTGTCAATGTTTGTTCATCAAATGTTACAAATGTATCATAGTGAGATTTCATTAATAAGGCAAACTGGTTGTGGGAGATATGAACATATTTTGTAGTGTTTTGTACCAATTCTGGAAATCTAAAACTGTTTTAAGTGAAAGGTTTATATTTAAAAAAAGAAAAAAAGGATCATCAAAATTATTTGTTATTCATGGACACCAAGTCTAAATACTTTTATAAATTTCTATCTAATTTCCAAGGAAAGCATCATTTTAGTGTTAAATTATTCTGAACTATGAGATGTATGTTGGATTTTTCCAAGATTTAATAATTAGGAAGCGTGAACTAGACATGAGCAAATTTTAAAAATAGTTTATGGGACATATGAACTATGCACTATAATGTAACAATACGGAAACTAGTATTAGTTTCTTATTGCTTTTGTAACAAATTTCCACAAATTCTGTAGGCTAAAACAAGACATATTGATTACTGTACAGATCTGAATGTCAGAATCCTTTTAATTATATATATTTTAGGTGTGCAACATGGTATTTTAATATACATACATATAAATAATGAAGTTATTACTATAATAAAGCAAATTTACATATACATCCCCTATATGGTTACTTGCATGTGTGTGTCTGTGTGTGAATATGTGTAGTAAGCACATCTGAAATCTGTCTTTTAAAATTTCCAGTATACAATAAAATATTAACTGTAGTCATTATACTGTATAGGAGACTTCTAGAGTTATTCTTCCTGTATGAAGCAACTTTGTACCTTTGACAAATATCTCTCTGTAACTCCCCTTGCACATTGCTCCTGATAACCATTGTGTTTTCTGTTTTTACACATTAAACTTTTTAAAATTTCACATATAAGTTGGATCATGCAGTATTTATCCTTCTGTGTCTGATTTATTTCACTTAGCATAATATACTACAGGTTGATTCGTGACGAGATTACCTTCTTTTCAATCATCAGGGAAATGACGATCAAAGTCACAATGAGATATCACCTCACAGCAGGATGGCTATTACCAAAAAAGGAATAGATAACAAGTGTTGGAGAGGGTACCAAAAAAAGGGAACTCTTATACACTGTTGATGGGAATGTAAGTTGATACTGCTGTTACGGAAAACAAAACGGAGTTCCCTAACCAATTGAGAATAAAATTACCACATGATTCAGCTATTCCACTTCTGGGTATGTATCAAAAGTAAATAAAATTAGTACTGAGTAGTACTAATTTGCACTAATTTACATTTGCACCCCCATGTTTGCTGCAGCATGGTTCTTAATAGCCAAGGCAGGAGAGCAATCTAAGTATCTATTGACAGATAAATGGATAAAAATTGTGATCATACATATAACATATAAAACAGTGGTAATATATAACATATTTATACCTAAAAACATGTGTGTGTGTGTATATATACACACACACATATATGTTGCCATAACACAAATTGTGATTATGTATATACAATATATATGTGTAGAGGTAGATAAATAATGAAGGTCCGAATTCTGAAATGAGTCTTCCTGGAACAAATCTAAGGGGTTGGCAAGCTGTTATCTCTCTCAGACTCTATAGGATAATCTATGTTGCATCTTCTCTAATGGAATTTTGTGAGTATAATTATATATGATATTATAAATATATATATAATAAAAATATATGAAATGCTATGAGCTTTGTTACTAACAAACTGTAGGCTACTACTGCTATTACTTTGTTGTATTATAATAATATAATTATTGTAATTATTATTATATTGGACTAGTCAAGAAGGAGCAATGTATCTTTACTCACATTGTTCTTTTACAAAGTAATATATTTTTATATTGTATGTGCAATTTTTAAGCAAAATATTAAAATTTTAAGGACAAAATATAATATACCTTTTCTGTTCTGATACAAACTTTCTTTAAATTAATAGTCTTATTTATTCATGTCATTTGTATTCTGAGTTTCACGTCTAAATATATCATAATCATTATTTAAGTAAATGTGAGACTAACCGTAAATTGAAGGCCTTTTTAGTCTTGACTATTTCAATGTAGTCAAAAGAATTAAAAAGTGTTCAAAAATCAATTGCAATTTCAAAAAGATTGAACCCAAAGTTGTGCCTTCAATTTAATGTTAGTCTCATCTCTACTTAATTATGATTTATTTAAACCTGAAACTCAGAATATAAATGACATGAATATATAGGACTACTAATTTTAAGGAAGCTTGTATTATAAAGAACAGAAAATGTAGAAATATTATAAACTTTTCTACAAGAACTTTGTCCTAGCATACTTTGGCACAGCTAAATTCACAATGTTTAAAAACATTTGTTTCACAAAATATTTTAAGGTTCGTATCCATTATATTAGCAAAACTTTAAATCCTACTGCATCCTTTTGGTGCCATAGATAAAAATTTTTGGAACTTGTATTAAAAGTTTATTCCAAAAGACACCAATACCAACAACAAACTCAAAATAAACTAATATAAAACATTCAGTGTGCCCTTTGGATAACTTTTTAAAACTTTCTATTTTATATTCAGTTTCATAAAAGATGGTTTCCCTGGCAACTAAAACTCTGACACACATTTCTGTAACAGAGCATTACTGAAAAAATAATGGTTAGGTTTTATGTGACTGGAAAAGTGAAATTTTTACCACTCATTAGAGTTATTACCCATTATTTTTAAACATTATTGAGGTACTTAAGACTTAACATCTTCAGTACTTAAATCTAGTGCAGCGTGTGCTAAAGAAACTTATCCCCTAAAACTGTCACCTTTATGAAAAATATAGAGGACTTGCTGAAATTATGAATGAAATTTTTCTTTATTGTCAATATTCATAGCAAAATATATTATAAAGAAAATCAATGTGCTGGAAAAAAGGCTTGAATTATGATCTGAAATGAGGCTCATTAAAAAAGCTGAAAATTCTTATGCATACACCTTGACTGTATATGTATTCCTCTACAACCCATTTTTAATAGAATTGGAGATATGAATGCATAGATAGATCAATTCATATATTTACGTACACACAATGGGCACACATGTGTTATTTTATTTCTTTCAGAAATAATTTCTATAATATACTACTGGGTATAAATATTTCATTGTAAACTCCTTATGTATTCCCTTTAATCCCTACTTCCCAATGATGTATGTCCCTACAGAAAGTAAATCTAACTTTGGATCCCTAAGAAAATATTTTAAAGGAAATCCATTTCATTAGAGGTTTAAGGAGGGAAACAAATGAATTATCTACTTGGAGTTTTTTATGAAACATTTATCTTTTTGAAAGATGTGTATATATATGATATATATATTCACAATATGTGTATATATGAGATATATATTCACAATACGTGCATATACACCTAAAATATGTGTGTACACAGATATATATTTAATTTCTTCCATTATTTTGAAACTCAAAGTCAATATAATAAAAATAATAAAAAACAGAAATGAAACACTAATTCTATAGTAGATTTCTATTATTTTTGGATACACTTCCATTAATTCAACACATATTTATTGAATGCATTATTTTTATTTGGCATTATTTCACGAAATATTTTCATAATAATATTAATTAATTAACTGATTACACTGGTTATGTAAGAAAAAGACTGCAGACTGTAAAAGAGAAAATATTAAAATATGAAAATATTCACAAAAATATAGAAACAATCAATAGAGATATAACAGTAAAGAATAAATTTAGCAGTAGCCCCCAAGTGAAGAGTAACAAAAAACTGGCATGAGAACACAAAGGAAAGAAATAATTTACCAAAATAAGGTGATAAATAAAAACACTGCTAATAAAATAACTACATAAGATTCTCATTATACATTAAGAAAAAATTTATGTAAACTAGTGGACCTTTGGTTTGTAGGCATTTTAAAAAGTCTGTCATATTAAGACACTAATATAGATAACACAGACAAAGTCTCAGCTTTATAGGAAAATTTAGTATGATATTTCAAATCAATGAGGTAAATACAAACTAAGAAAGGTGCCATGACAATGTCATCTTTCCTTTACTCCTTACATGAAAATATATTTCATATTAAGAAAATATTAAACCATAACCAAAATTGAAAGCAAAATTTAAAAACAATTATTAGAAGTAAAATGGGTAAAAAATATGATAGCATTGCTATCAGGCATTTTTTGTAAGCATATCATAAAAATCAGAAGCTACACAGTATGTGGATGATTTATTTAAACACATATAATTATAAAATTGTATAAGACAAAATATACTATTAGTAAAGTTGACAGAAAAATATGACAAACTAGAAAATGACAATGACAAAGGATTAATTTTCTCATTTATTAAAAAATTGTAAAGCCAAAATTATTTTATTAAAATCTATCCAAAACAAATATTAGAAATGTTTAAATCAACTCTAAAGTAGAAATGCAAATCATTGTAATTATGAGATAATTTAGGTATCTTCACCAATTACTACATAATATAAATGAAATATTTTCTTTTATTAGATGAACCAAAATTTAAAGTATTGAAAACTGCCAGTGTTTCATGGACTATTTAGAAGGCAGATTCATACAAAATCTTGGAAGGTGGATAAATTTACCTTTTTTAAGCCTCCTAGAATTATTTTTATCATGGGAAGATGATGGTAATGGTGATTGTATTAGTGACAACAGTAATAAAAAAGTGACAGCAGCAAACACAGCTATAATTTATTGCAGGTTTATGTAATAGGCAGTTTTCCAAATACACCTGTATTAGCTCACTTAATACTCAGAAATACTTAACGAAGTAGGCACTAATATTACCTCTATTTCACAGTCTAGGAAACTAAGACAAAGTGTTTAGATATATTTTCCTAATATCACTTAGCAAGTGCATGCCAGAAATGTCAGAATTGTCACCCTTTTTCCTCTTAAATTCTATTTCATAATTCTTTAAACATTAAAATAAATAATATTTAGCAAAATTACAGATCCACTGGAGTGTAACCCCAAAAGTAAGAAACTGTGAAAATGTGCTATAAAATATGAATACATTAAAAATATCAAGTGCCAACTTTGAATGTACTAGTTTCACTAATACAGGATTTTTCTTAAGCCTGCTTATAATCATAGGTATTAAGAGCTTATCAATATCCTTCAATATTTACAGATGTTCTTATCTTGGTAATTTTCTTATCTTGGTACGCATAATTGAATATTAAAAATTTAAATAATCATTCTCATTGTTAATTACAAGAATTTGAAGCTATATTTTTGTAAGTTATAATACCTAATGTATATATCTGTATCAAAATAGTACATTTACCTTTTTCCCACCATTAACAACATCCTTCTTTCTTTTTCATCATTACAGTATTAATATCACTTTAAATCCATCTGGAATCATAGTCTTTCCTGCTTAAAAGTTTTATCAAAATTCTTGGAAGTATAAGTTATATCTTTTTTAGAGGTTATTTTTAACAGTTATTTTAATTGATTTGTACCATTTTCCCATATTGATTTATCATTCAAAAGGAGTAATCTACATTGCTCAACATGCAGTTTAAATTATGACATATTATTGGATGTCAACGGTTTGTTGTGTTTCCACCCAAATCTCATTTGAATTGTAGTTCCCATAATCCCCTTGTGTCATGGGAGGGACCTAGTGGGTGAAAACTCAGTCATGGGGGTGGTTACCCTATGCTGCTGTTCTCTTGATAGTGAGCAAGTTCTCATGAGATCTGATGGTTTTATAAAGGGTTCTTCCCTCTGCTGCTCAGCACTTCTCCTTGCTGCTGCTATGTAAAGGACGTTTTTGACTCCACTTCTGCCACAATTGTAAATTTCCCGAGGCCTTCCCAACCATGCTGAACTGTGAGTGAATTAAACTCTTTCCTTTATAAATTACCCAGTCTTGGGTATTAGGTGTAGCTCAGGCTAAAGGATTAACAAGTCAATTTACTTAAGTTAAAACAAAACAAAAATAATTATTACAAAAATTAATAATAATAAGCATTACCAGGTAATGCTGGAAATTTTGAAATTGTCATTAATGCTATTTAAATATAAAATTTAAGATGGAAATTGTATGAATACAAGACAAAAATGTTTGAAGTGGTCGGGGAATACAGATATTGAAGTTTGTTAGATGTGTGACTTTTAGGAAGATAACCAATATTTCTGAGACAAGGAATTTCCTCCTCAATACGGGAGTAAAATACTTGTACCTACTTCAAGTTTGTGTGCTTTTTAAAAATATTTCTTAGTTTATTTTTAGAAGAGCAATGTACATAAAACATTTAGCATAACCTATGACTCTTAGAAAGTGTTCAAGAAAGGTCACATACAATTAAGGTTATTATAACCTAATATTTTAATATATATGGAAATAATATAAATTGTATTAATGGTACTAATATACATCTAATTTAGAACAATGCTGTTGAATTCAGTAAAGCTGATGCAAGTGTGCTGCACTTTCTAATCATGGGTTATAGATTTATTTTTAATTAAAAATATTTTATGTTTTAATCTCATCTTCCTTGAAAACAAATTTAATCGAATATATTATGACTTATGTTTTCTTTAACAATAGAGGGAATGAAAACCTACTATATTTCTTAAGTTCTTAACATATTGTATTTTGTTTGCAACAAAGACGTCTAGGGGAATACCTAATTATGTTTGGAGATTTTTATTTATATTTATAAATAAATACATATAATATTTTGGTGTATTTATAAATTTAGGAATTTGCCTGGTTCTATTAGAAGCTTGAATTTATTTTCTTTCTCAATACAACACTGAGCTTGACATGAATGTTTTGCATTTATGAATCCATTCAACTCTAATGTATCTGTTTTTCATCATGACCACAGTAGGTACATCCATGCATATGACTTCAAATTTCACATATATTTCTAATAAAATGGATGACCTAAAAGAAAATAATATAATAGCAGTAAATTTAAAAGACTAATTACTGGTATGCTGAAGGGGTGGCCTGCCCCTCCACACCTGTGGGCGTTTCTCTAGGTGGAAAGAGAGACTTGAGGAAAGAAATGAGACATAGAGACAAAGCATAGAGAAAGAAAAAATGGGCCCAGGGAACCGGCGCTCAGCATACAGAGGACCCACGCCGGCACCAGTCTCTGAGTTCTCTCAGTATTTATTGATCATTTATTTCTCTGAGTTCTCTCAGTATTTATTGATCATTTATTTATCTTTACCATCTTAGAAAAAGGGAAGTGGCAGGATAATAGGATCATTTTGTAGGGAGAAGGTCAGCAGTAAGACATATGAATAAAGATCTCTGTGGCATGAATAAGTTTAAGGAAATGTGCTGTGCCTTGATATGCATATGGAAACATCTCCATAAACCTTTTTAGTGCATAAAGAGCAGCATTGCCGCTAGCACGTCCCACCTTCAGCCCTAAGGCGGTTTTCTCCTTTCTCAGTAAACAGAACATACAATCAGGTTTTACACTGAGATGTTCCATTGCCCAGGGACGGGCAGGAGACAGATGCTTTTCTCTATCTCAACTGCCAAGAGGCCTTCTTTCCTCTTGTAGTAGTCCTCCTCAGCACAGACCCTTCACGGGTGTCAGGATAGGGGACGTTAGGTCTTTCCCTTCCCACGAGGCCATATTTCAGACTATCACATGGAGAGAAACCTTGGACAATACCTAGCTTTCCTAGGCAGAGGTCCCTGAGACCTTTGGCAGTGTACGTATCCCTAGGTACTTGAGATTAAGAAAATGGTGATGACTTTTCACAAGCATGCTGCCTTCAGGCACTTGTTTAACAAAGCACACCCTGCACAGCCCAAAATCTGTTAAACCTTGAGTCACCACAGCACACGTCTCTTGCAAGGACAAGGTTGGGAAGGTTGGGGGTAGGGTCACAGATTAACAGCATCTCAAATACAGAACAAAATGGAGTCTCTTATGTCTACTTCTTTCTATATAGACACAGTAACAGTCTGATCTCTCTTTCTTTTCCCCACAATATGCCATATTATAGTTATGGTAAAATGGTCAATGGTTACCAGGTGTTTAATCTTGAGACAAGGTTAAATACTGAAAGACAAAGGGGGATTTTTACAGGAGTGAAATGATTCCCAATGATATTATGCTTGTGGATACATGACACTTATAAATTTGATGATACACATAGAACTTTACAGCATGAATCTAACTGTACCCATGCAATATATGTCTTCTAGGATGGAATACAGAAAATGTCAAAGCAAAAATGCATTACAAATGTATGAATCGACATCACTGAAGGAAATGAAGGAAAAAGTTCTGACCTACATGTCTTTGGAAATAAGTGGAAACTGTAAGTGTAAAAGGAACAAACTGTACATAAGCACTATACTCCATTTAATAAAGCTATTTCCCATAGGGTTACACGTTAATAGTTCTGATAGTGGTATGCATGTATTTTGCAATTGAAAAAATGTGTAAAAATTGGGTGGTGGGATATGGAAGCTAGGGTTTCCACTGTTGGAGTGAGAATTAAAAGATAAGCAGAGGGAAAATCCATAATAATCCATGTGATAATGGATAAGAGTAGGAGACATCACTATGAACTTGAAAGGACACAAAGATAGATGTGTACCCGCCCCCCCGCTACACCCTATTGCTAAACCCTTTGTTCTGCTCTCTAATCTTTGCACATACCAGAGATTTCGTAAATTCTGTGAGTACCTGTTTTTCTGCACGTACCAGAGATTTTGTAAGTTCTGAGGCAAGGTCACAAGACGTGTTTAAGTAAGATAAACTCTTGCTGCCATAAACCAGTTGGGCAACCTGACGCAATATAATTAACTGCCTTTGTGTAAAACTGCTCTCAAAGGTTGAACCGAAATATCAGAAATGGCGGGAACCAATCATAGTTAGCCAAATTGCCTTGTTCAAACACTAGCCAATCATATATCTGATTTGTATAATAATTCTATGCCCACTTTTCTTAGACTATATAACACTGCTCGGAGCTCAGTCGGGGAGCTCTCCTGCCCGTCTCGTTTCGCGAGCGAGTGAGAGTTCCAGGTTCGAACCTGTAATAAAGATCCTTGCTGCTTAGCTTTGACTCTGGACTCTGGTGGTCTTCTTCGGGGAATAAACGGTCTGGGCATAACAAACTGAACTTTAGCTTAATGTACAAATGAAGATGCATAGAAATATTTCTGGATATGTGTATATGTACGTGGTTAGTATATAAAAATACATTTCCTTGCTCTCTCAGCAGATAGAACCTAGAGGCAATATTCCACAGTAACAACAAGCATACTTAGTACCCAAATCATGGTTTTTCTTGCTATTCTCCATTAAAAGTAACCAGTGCATTTGGAGGAATGGATGATTCTAGGACTGGGGGAAGAAATATACAACATTATTCTGCTGCATCGTATAGTACAGAAAGTAAGGAATTACTAGAATAAAAACAAAATAATCAACAATAATGCAAGTGTGTCAAAAGGTTATAGGAGACAACTAAAAGAGCGACCAGTGGCTAAAACTTGCACAACTTAAGCCACAAAATAAATAAAGAAGGATTGGATTATAACCAAAGCGTAAAATACATATCCATGAATCTATTCTTAAATAAATAACTGAATTAGTAAATACATAAGGCAAATACATAAGGACAAATCTGAGTAGAGCAATCAAAAACAGTTTATAAAAATACTCTGCCCTAGGCCGGGCGCGGTGGCTCAAGCCTGTAATCCCAGCACTTTGGGAGGCCGAGGCGGGTGGATCACGAGGTCAGGAGATCGAGACCATCCTGGCTAACATGGTGAAACCCCATCTCTACTAAAAATACAAAAAACTAGCCGGGCGCAGTGGCGGGCGCCTGTAGTCCCAGCTACTCGGGAGGCTGAGGCAGGAGAATGGCGTAAACCCGGGAGGCGGAGCTTGCAGTGAGCCGAGATCGCGCCACTGCACTCCAGCCTGGGTGACAGAGCGAGACTCCGTCTCAAAAAAAAAAAAAAAAAAAAAAAATACTCTGCCCTTAAGAAGGTGAAAGGCCAGCATTTTGGGAGGCCAAGGTACGAGGATCACTTGTCGTCAGAAGTTCAAGACCAGCCTGGAAAACATAGTCACCCATTTTTTCCAAAAAAAAAAAAAAGTTTAAACTGAGCCCAATGTGGTGGTGCATGCCTGTTGTCCCAGCTACATGGGAGGCTGAGATGGGAGGATTGTTTGAGCCCAGGAGGTAAAGGTGAGCTGTGATCATACCTTCACACATGTCTCAACAAATTTAAAAAGTTTGAAACTATATCAAGTGTATTTTCTGACTACATTGTTATGAAACTATAAATTAGTAATATTAGGTATTTAGAAAAATTCACAAGTATGTGGAAATTAAGCAACAGGAACCACGAATGGGTAAAAGAAGAAATCAAAAGAGAAATTAAATATATGTGTGTGTTGGTGTGTGTGTATGCATGTATATATATGTGTGTGTGTGTGTGTGTCTATATTCAGTTTAAGAACTTAAAGACTCAAAAGGAAATGTTAGAAATCAAAAGCACTGTAGCAGAAATTTTTTAAAAAAGGCTTTGATGGGTTCATCATTAAGTTCATATACTCTGTAATGTATACACATACACACACACATGTAAATATATATATACACACTCGCACATGTATCTTGAGGCAAACAAAAATAGAAATACAACATACCAAAACTTATGGAATGCTGCAAAAGTAATTCTGAGAGAAACTTATAACAATAAATGCTTACCTCAAAACATTTTTTAAAAACTTCAATAAGCAATCTAATATCCTACATCAAAGAACTAGAAAAACATACTAGTCAGTCTTATAAAAGAAGAAAATTATGTAATTTGTGACAACATGGATGAACATGAAGGATATTTTGCTAGGAGAAATAAGCTACTCAAAAGAAAACAAATACTGCCTAATCTCACATACATGTATGTGATCTAAAAACAATGAACTCATGAAAGTAGAGGGTAGAATGGTGGTTACTAGAGGTGGGAGGAAATTGGATGATGCTGGTCAAATGGTAAACATTTTCAGTTACACGGGAGGAATAAGTTTTGAAGATCTGTATAACTTGGTGAAAACAGTTAATAATAATGTATAGTATATTTGAAAATTGCCAAGTGGATTTTAAATGTTCTCATCCCTTAGAAATGATAAGGATTTGAGGGGACAGATCCATTAATTAGCTTGATTTCATCATTCTACAATGTATACATACATTAAAAAAATCACATTGTACCCCATAAATATATAAAATTTATTTGTCAATTATAAATAAAATTACTTGAAAGTGTTAATATTGATTTAAAATTTGGCATTATTGCCTGAGTGTGGAGGAATATTGACCCGGAAGAAATGTGATCAATGAGAGAATGTACACTCTCCACTTAGCAAGTAACACAGCAACAGTAGGAAACTAAATTTAATTTATGATAAAAATAGAACTAAACACTTATACTACACTATGTGTATATGTACATATATAAAATTTATCATATATACATAATGCATATTGTAATGAATGTTATTATATACACTTTGAATTTGATAAGTATTTAAATTTGATAATAGGTATTTCTAGAGAAAAATAAAGTAGTGGAAGGCATATATCCATTAACACTCAGACAAAAACTCTTAAAATCATTAATGCATAGAGCAAAAAAAAAAAAAAAAAAACAACTTAAGCATCTTCACAGTTGTTTTGAATCATAGTATCTTTACCAACTAATGAATTTATTTTATTTGTGTTGGTCATGACTGGGCCACCTGCTTAGTTGCTACTTAGGAAAATGGCTTGCGAGAAGATTCCTTCTGAAGATGAGAATAAAAATTTATTTTTGAGATAATCAGATTTATAAACAGAATATTAAAACTATTAAATCAGACATTGTTTTAATTCTGAGTCATCTAGATGATTATTTCTCAATAATTATGCTACAGATGTCTTTAAAGGAATAAAATAATGATATCAATCTTATCAAAATTTAGAAATCTCATATCTGGAAAGCCAACATGACTTTTATAAAAGTATTGAAATCTAATTTAATAATATTAGATTTTAAATTATTAGATAATATTAGATAAGAAAATTATATTTTAAATCAATTATTTTTATTTTTAATAATAATTACATTTTATATATATTTTTTATTATTATTATACTTCAAGTTCTAAAGTACATGTGCACAACATGCAGGTTTGTTACATATATATACATGTGCCATGTTGGTGTGCTGCACCCATTAACTCGTCATTTACATTAGCTATCTCTCCTAATGCTATCCCTCCTCCCTCCCCCCTCCCCACAATAGGCCCCAGTGTGTAATATTTTATATTACCTTTTATATTACCTTCTTTGCCATTGCAACACAAGCAGGACTGGATTATTTTTAGTTTGCTGCGTTCTCTGGGCATTTTGATAACTATTTTCCGCACAAGTTATTTTTATATTCTGAATCTTCTTTTTCTGTCTACACGGCAAATTGTTATCTTTTATCATCTATATAGCAATAAAATGCTATATATAAATGTTTTATATTTTAGTTTGAAATTTAATATATTCTAGATTTGTATATACTGACTTTTGAGCGGTGTTTATCTAAATTGATGTTGATTTTACTACTTAGCTTACAGCCTCATATATTCTTGTAATTTCTTCTACTTTTTAGCTGAAAATGTAATTTTGTATAGTAGCATTCATGATTTTGATATACACTTTACTTAAAACAGACACAAACTGCTTCAGAAATCCAGAGGAAACTATTACCAAAGAGAGAGATCTGGTTTATAAATATGATCCTGTGTTTTGTTAATAATCTTTTCTATTTTGATTTCTCTTGCATCTTTAAGTTGGAAAAATATGTCATTACAAAGAAATGTCTATTTTTGAATAATATGTCATTAAATACATTGTTGCTACTGGTCTCTTAGTATACAAAAAGAAAATTTTATTGAATTTGGGACAGCAGAAAAACTAGCTATTGCCAATTCCAATTGACAATTAGTGGCAACCAAAGAACTGCCCTGAGACAAATGCTAAGATCACAACTGTTCAGAGAACTGAGATCAGGGAATTCCACAGAGTGTTCAAAAGTGTATATACACATTATGCCTTTTTACACATCCAAAAATGGACGGTTTCCTATTATCAGAGCTCTAACAATCAAAAATATCATTGTACATGCATATGTGTATATGTATATACATGCACACACATACATACACATATACATATGTTTGTGTAATGCATTCGTATGATCTGGTTCTGTATGTCCACCTAAATTTCATCTTGAATTGTAATCCCCATGTGTTGAGTGAGGGACCTATTGGGAGGTGATTGGATCATGGAAGTGGTTTCCCCCATGCAGTCCTCATGATAGTGAGGGAGCTCTCTTGAGATCTGATGGTTTTATAAAAGTCAGTTTCTCCTGTGCTTCTTTCTCTCTCTCTGTCTCTCTCCTGCTGACTTGTGAAGACTAGAAAAAGAACTAAACTCCAAGATAGTAGGAAAAAAGTAAATAATAAATATCCTAACAGAAATAGATAACATAGAGACCTTTAGAAAAGACTAATAGAGAAAAATCAGTAAAACTAAGAGTTGGGTTTTTGAAAAGGCGAACACAACTGTTTACCTTTATCTATACTAAGAAAGAGAGAAGATTCAAATAAATATTAATAAAGTCATGAATAAAAGACAACATATTAAAATCAATACAACAGAATAGGCAGGATTATAAGGCTACTATGGATAATTATACACCAAGAAACTGGAAAACTTGAATAGATAAATTCTTAGAAATAGAAAACCTGAACAAACCAACAGAAAGTAAGAATATTGAATCTGTAATCAAAAATCTCCCAACAAAGAAAATCCTAAAATGAATGCTTCCCAGTTGAATTCTACCAAACTTACAAAACGAATACCAATCCTTCTCAAACTCTGAAATAATTGAAGGGTAATTCTAAATAACTTCACCACTGTTACTTTTCTCTCTTTATCATTCTCCTTTATAAATGGAAATATTTAGTACATGGTTTACTCAATTCTCTTGTGCAGGTTCTTTTATAATCCTAATGAAATGCAAATGTTTTCTTATACAACAGCCCTCAGAAAATTCATTCTATTCTCCTTCTATCATGCCTGTTTAACAGACACTTAAACCTATATAAATCAGATTATGTATGTGTACATAGGGGGATACTGAGCTCTGCTTTGGAAAATTTCCTGAGAAGGCAATTTTTTGTTATAATGCTTTGATGGCCTACAGCTTCACCTAGGCACTCAAAGTGTTGCAATCTGTGGTTTAGTTTTCTCTGTTTGGTCTGTATGCTCTCCTAATCATCATATTGCTATTTTTTTTCTTTTAAATTCTCATTCTGTCAACTGCTCTGAGGATAATTTTACCCCAATTTTACAAAAAGAAAGCCATATAGGTACTCCTAAATAGTCTTTCATAAAATCTACAATCTTAGTGTAATTGGAGTGACTTATTTCTTCTTTGTTAGATTATAGTGGATGGAAAAGGCATTCCACCTCCACTCTAAGTTCATCTCTATCTGTACCTCACACTCTATCACTATTGTCTTTTCAACATCATCACCTTATAGATTGTAAATTCACCCATGCATCTTTAATATAGTCTTCATTAGCTTATCTTGCCTTTTTTTTAAAAAACACAACTCTGGTAAAAAAAAAAAAAAAAAGAAAAATTATATACATCTCTTTGGAGTAGCAGCTTGTATTTTTAATTAAAAAGTACAAAGAAGAAATTAACAAAGTCTCCTCACCAAGCAGAATGTATTACTATCAATATTTCAACCCCCTAGTTTTCAGTCTTTTCATGTATATTAAATTTGTAAAATATAAAAATATTTTTCTATTAAGAAGAAGAGACTATTTTAGGTAATATAAAATTTCCCTTGGCTAGCACCTTCTATTCTAATCCTCTCCTCCCTTCTCAGAGAAGAAATAATTATAATGATTTTGGTGTATAGTGTGATCTATTATAAATATATGCTATTTTTAGAGTAGTTTTAAGTTTACAAAAAAAAATTGAACAGAAAGTACAAGGAGTCCCCATATACTACCTCAATCTCTCCCACTCCCAAAGCTTTTCCTATAATTAACATCTTGCATTTGTGTGACACAGTTGTTAAAACTGATGAACAAGTATTGATACATTATTACTAAAATCTATAGTTCACATTAGCATTTACATTTGCATTACATATTATATAATATTATATGGATTTTACAAATTTACAATTACATGGATACACAATTATGGTATCACACAGAATAGATTCACTTTCCTTAACCCTCTGTGCTACACCTATTCATCCTTATCCCTTTCTTCATGAAACCCTAGCAATCACTGGTCTTTTTTATCATCTCCATGGGTTTGTTAGTTAGAATTATAGAGTATGTAGCTTTTATGGAGTTGCTTCTTTCACTTAGCAGTGCTAATTTCAGTTTCTTCCATGTCTTTGTGGTATGATAGATCATTTCTTTATAGCAATAAATAATATTTCATTATAGGGATGTACAATTATTTATATATTGGTTCACTTATTCTAGATTTTGGCCATTATGATTACAGCTACTATAAATACTTGCATGCAGTTGCTTTTTTGTGTGAATACAAACATGTTTAACTTGTTTGGGCAAATACCAGGGAGTACAATAGCTGGAGTATATTTAGGTTTCTGAATCAACCTACTTGCTTCCAAAGTGTCCTTACCATTTTCCATTCTCACCAGCAATGAATGAGAATTCCTGTTGCTCCTATACCTCCCATACCTCTGCCTTCCAGGTTCAAGTGATTCTCCTGCCTCAGACTCCCGAGTAGCTGGGACTACAGATGTGCACCACAACGCCCAGATAATTTTTGTATTTTTAGTAGAGATGGGGTTTCACCATGTTGGCCAGGATGGTCTCAATCTCTTGACCTTGTGATCCACCTGCCTTGACCTCCCAAATTGCGGGGATTAGAGGCCTGAGCCACAGCACCTGGCCAACATATACAATAACTTCCTGGGGATGTGATTAGAATATGTTGACTCTATAGACCACGCTGGGAAGAACTGATACCTTGGCAATATTGTCATCCTATTCATGTGCATAGAATATGAATTTATTTAAATTTTCCTTGATTTCTTTTATCAGAGTTTTCTTCATATCGAGCTTATACCTTTTTGACTTTACACCTAAGCATTTCATTTTTGAGGAGTACTAATATAAATACTATTTCGATTTGCTTTCAGTTTGAAATATTAATAACTTCACAGCAACATCTAAACTCATGTTTAAGTACCTGAGTACAGAACCTATCTAAGTGGACAAATAATCTTAACCATCACAGGTCAGTTAGATATTGTGGTATTTTTCCTGTTTGATATTCTCTGAACTTCCTGGATGTGCGATTTGGTGTCTATAATAACATTTGAAAATTTTTTAGTCATCATTGCTTCAAATTTTCTTTAATTCTTTTCCTTTTCTTCTTTTTCCATTAATCTAATTATACTAATGTTACACTTTTTATAATTATCTCACTATTTTTGGATATTCTGTTCCTTCTTCCTTTTTTCCTTTCTACTACAGTTTTAGAAATTTCTATGGATATTTCTTCAAGTTCACTAAAATTTTCCTTGAATATGCTCTGCTTAATGATGAACCCATCAAAGGCATATATATATATTTTTTATATCTGCTACAGTGTTTTGATTTCTAACATTTTCTTTTGAGTCTTTTCTTTAAGTTGTTATATCTTGACTTAAATGGCCCATCTGTTTTCATACAAGCTAATCTTCTTTTATTAGTCACTGAATATAATAATCATAGTTGTTTTAAACTCCTTTTCTGATAATTCCACCATCTCTGTCCTATCTGAATCTGGTTCTGAGGCTTGTTCTGTCTTTTTAAATTGTGTGTGTATATTTTTATCTCTTAGCATGCTTTATAATTTTTCTTGAAATTCAAGTATGATATTACTGGAAAAAGGACACTAAGGTACCTAGGCCTTTTGTGAGAGGAGTCATGTATATTTGAATAAAAGAGTTAACCTGTGTTCACTTTTTGCTGTAGCTATCAGCATTGGAGGCTAACATTTTCTCAGGTGTCCTTCATTTTATGTCCCCCATTTTCTTTGGGTTTCCCTGGAAACTTCTTTTTGAACATGCTGTGACTACCTGCAGTACCTGCAGGTGTGCAGTGGCACAATCTCAGCTCACCACAACCTCCGCCTCCCGGGTTCAAGCGATTCCCCTGCCTCAGTCTCTCAAGTAGCTGGGATTACAGGCACGCGCCACACGCAGGTCCATTTTATTGTATTTTAGTAGACAGGGGGTTTCACCATGTTGGCCAACATGATCTGCATCTGCTGACCTCGTGACCCACCAGTCTTGGCCTCCCAAAGTGCTGGGATTACAGGCACGAGCCACCATGCCCTGCGGTACCTGCAGTTTTATAGAGCTATAACTAGACCTCAGTTTGAGCTGTGACTTGCGTAAGTGCCGCTCATGCCCTGACTCCTGGCTTAAGTGGGAAAGGAAGACTAGAAGAACCTAGAGTTGAGTATTTCCCTTCCCCCAGCTTTGTTAGGTTTGGGGGAAACTCCAGTGTGTTAGGCTTTAGTAAAATAATTTCATTTGAAGTAGCCTTGGCTAAGCAGTCAAAAATGCTCTTTAAAATAGACATTTGTTTTTGTTTTTTCTTTCCCTAATGGAAGTATAACGAGATTTTTTTTTTTTCCATATTTCTACTCTGAGAAGCTGGTAGTGCTCCTGGAACAAACGAAAGCATGTGTATGCTGAGTGGGATAAAACGGACCCTCCTCGAAGTTTTTAGCTTTCAAATGTGTTCATGTTGAGCCTCTAATAATTTCATCCAATATAGTTTGAGGTTTTTCTTTGTACTGGTTCCTGCAGAGATATTTTTGCTCCTGGGCTTCTGCTATGGTAGGTTTTGATTTTCTGTATTCAACTGTTTTTCTCTCCAATTTTGGAGGCAGGAATTTGTCTTGCATCCTTACCTCACTGATGAATCTAAAAAGAGTTGTTGATTTTCAGTTTGTTCACCTCTTTTTATTATTGTGATCATGGGATTGATAACTTCCAAGCTCCTCAACATGCTGGACTGGAAGCCAAGTCTTTTATCCTTATTTTTACATTAAATGAAAACAAAACCTAACAAATTAATAAATGAATATTCTCTAGCTCCACATTCTTTCAAAACACTCTGTTTTCTTCTTATACTCACTCATTTGACTCATCATCCTCTGCCTGCGATCTACCCCTTATAGCCTCAATCCCCAGCCTAGAATTGATTTTGCAAGGTTATACTTTCCTAGTTTCCAAACCCAATAAAAATATTTTATATTTGTTCTTATATGGGTTAATTCATCTGTACCTTTTTAACATACAGACTATTTTATTGCATAACAATTCTCTTGATTTTCAATGTGCTATTTACTCTTCTCTGGCTACTTTTTCTGAAACCCTTGTATTAAACCTTGGCTTTAGTGTGCTTGTCTTCTTCACTTGTCACCAGTCATCAGGGCTTTGTTCTAAGTTTTCTTCTTCTGTAGTTTAAACAGTTCCTGAAGGTGACCTTGCTAAAAAATTTTTATTAAATCCTCCTACCACAAGCTAGTTTTTCCACATTTGCTTGTTAGCTCAGAGAATGACATCATTAGTCACCCATTTGAATCTTAAATTAATTCATTATTTGTAAGGGTCACAATAATGTTTTCAGTAGCCTGAGATAAATGTAGCAAAATATAAAATATAAAAAACTGTAACATATTTCTTTTTTTTTTTCTTTTTTTTTTTTTTTTGAGACGGAGTCTCGCTCTGTCGCCCAGGCTGGATTGCAGTGGCCGGATCTCGGCTCACTGCAAGCTCCGCCTCCCGGGTTCACGCCATTCTCCTGCCTCAGCCTCCGGAGTAGCTGGGACTACAGGCGCCCGCCACCACGCCCGGCTAGTTTTTTGTATCTTTTAGTAGAGACGGGGTTTCATCGTGTTATCCAGGATGGTCTCGATCGCCTGACCTCGTGATCCGCCCGTCTCGGCCTCCCAAAGTGCTGGGATTACAGGCTTGAGCCACCGCGCCCGGCCAACATATTTCATTCAAGGTTTTTATTATCGAATTCACTTAACTACTTCAGATTCTCTAAACAATGTACATTAATGGCACATATTTCTTCTTTTATACATACAATGTTATGGAATTATTCTTTTTTATTTATTATTAATTTTTTTTGAGACGGAGTCTTGCTCTGTCGCCCAGGCTGGAGTGCAGTGGCGCGATCTCGGCTCACTGCAAGCTCCGCCTCCCAGTTTCACGCCATTCTCCTGCCTCAGCCTCCCGAGTAGCTGGGACTACAAGCCCCCGCCACAATGCCCAGCTAATTTTTTATATTTTTAGTAGAGACGGGGTTTCACTGTGTTAGCCAGGATGGTCTGGATCTCCTGACCTTGTGATCCGCCCGCCTCAGCCTCCCAAAGTGCTGGGTGGAATTATTCTTAATAATCCACCTGAATAATCGCATATGGATGCAAAAAATGGAAAAGCATAAAACTTAAAGGAGATGAATAACAGAGCCACATAAATAAGGCTTTCAATATTAAGCCAATCCTCCTTTTTTGTAACCCAAAAATCATGCACATATGCTTTATGATAGAGACTTTCTTAGAAACAAAAAGCCTAATTTTGGCTTTTGAGGTCCAATTCAAATATTAAAATGTAGTTTTTATTTTTCTGTATAGAAAATCCTTTTATAAATCTGAAGAATGTTTTTGCACAGGATACAAATGGGACTCTAGTGTAGCATGTAATGTGGTGCTGATTCAACAGATTTCTATTAAAAAAACACCCTGCTTTCCTTATTTTTACAAAAAAAGTAGATGACAAAGCCCTTTACTATAGGTTATTTTTAATTTTTAACAGCTTGAAATAATGGAAGAGAGAGAGGCTAAAAAAAGAAGTCGTTAATAAAACTATATTTCAATGTGAAAATATGTATAAGTACAAATTGTTAAAAGTTACTATGTCAGATGCCTAGTTTATCTTTCTAATAGCCTGATGATTCAGTCTTTTTTGGTATCAGCATCTCTATCTGAATATTGTACGTTCCAACGCAAGAACAACAGGATTTGGAGATCTATGAGACGTTGTTTTCCTCTGAAGTGTTTCTTAACAGTACAGATCACATGAATCAGATCTTCTTTACATACTATGACATATATTCCTAGGAAGTGTACAAAAACTTAAAAAAATATGTTATGGTATTTGACATTACCTTGAAGACACTTTGGGCAGAGACACTTGGGTTGCAGAGGTTACTGAAGATACAAAATATTGAAATATTTCCTACAGTCAAACACAGAATCCATTTTTAGAAGTTCACTGACAGTAGTGTTGAGAATAGTATGAGGAAGAGGCTGTTGAAATCAAGATCCCAGGAAGAAGCTATTAAAATCACAGCAGTGGAAATGAAAAACATTGTTTAAATATATTTTTAGGGGATTGCAATGAGGAGACTTTACAGAATAGGATTTGGAGGGGCAAGACAGAAAGAAATCAAGAATGATTCATCACCTCTTTACCAGCTGGAAGCATAGAGTGAGTTAAGGAGAGCTAAAAGAAAATGTTAGCTGTGGCTGATATCCTGAAATTAAAAACAACTTGATTTTGTAGAACTGAAGGCCAAACTCATGAGAAGAATAATGTGCCCAGAAGGTATTTTTTTTTTTTTTTAAATGAAACTGATTCAGGATTCACAAGACATGGAAAAGCTAAGCACAATCATGAGGAATGTAGGTAAATATATTCTGAAATGAATCAGATGACTAGAACGACAACTTATGAAATGTAGCAACTTGGTTTACTTGCAGAACCGACACTGACATTTATCATCTGGATGAAGGTATCCGTGAAATGAGGTAAAAGGTCCAAAAGTTGTTGCAGCACTCTTGCTTTGCCAAATGTTTAATTGCACTTTGCTAAGCTCAACACTTTGCTGAGCTAAGGTTTCAGTTAACATGCTGAATATTGTGAAAACAAAAATTGCATAGAGTTACTCAAATCTGAAGTTACCAAATATACCAATTTACAAGGGTTGCTATAGGATAATAATTTTTTTAATTACACTGATAATTATTATGCTTATGCCACCCAAGACTTTCTCATTGAGTCAGAAGAAAAATTTGATTTATTCTTGTTTTATCTGCACAACTTCAGCAGTTTGTTCTTTATCTGACACAATTAGTACGTTAAGAAATAAAACTAATAAACAGTACTGTAACTATTTTGAAGTTACGTTGCAATTTTAGCCTAGAATAACATGAGCTACTCTGTACTATCATGGCACCAATAATTAATTAAATATTTTATGTTAACTAGATATTGTTGTAGAATAAAAGTAATTTCAACATTTTGAAAAGATGTCACTTTCTAAAGCTTGTAGCTACTAACATTTTTCTACTATGAAAATGTCATCCATAGCTTTCTATTTTTAGTCAGATTTTGAAATTGCATTGCATAAGTCCTAAAATTAAATAAGTTAGACTCTCTTTCCCCGAGGATTAGCTGCTCTACAAAGAGATACTTCTCTTTCATAGATTGTTTTAATAGATTTTTAAATTCATGTCCTAGCTTTAAAAAAAAAAAATAAACCATAACAGGATAAAATTTTTAGTTAACTTATAATCAAAAGAGGTGAGACAGTATACTTAATTATGTAAATATGAAGGACAAATCACTGATAATCAGAAAGTAGTCATTCTGGAAAACAATTAAATAAACAAATGAGACTCCTAGGTTAATAAAACTGTCACATGTTATTAAATTGATGGCAGTATAGATAAAGAGTACATACAATTGATTTCTATTTTAGTTCTAAACCTCATTATTGCTTATTAAATTGTCAAATCAACATGTTTCTTATTTATTTTGCATGAAACTCATGAGTAATTGATAATTTAAAAATGCCTCAAAGGAATGGGGCTGTTACTGAAAGAACTTTCTTCTTATATACTAATAAAAAGGTAAAATTTTCAGAGGATTGTTGGTGAGCTGACTTTATTGATATTCCATATTCCAACACTGTTGACAAATGTTTTCTAGACTGGGTCTGAGGATTAGCAATTTGCTATCTGCAGCAATCCAAATGGGATTTCATAAATGTTGGAAACTCAGGAGGTCATTCCAGCCTGACACTGTGAATGGCTTAGTACATTTGCCTTTTTAAGTGAGTAAGGGAAACAACACTTGCCAATTCTTGCATGTGTTTCATTGCCTGAAGCAAATGATCCATATTAATGAAATTTAACACTGCTTTAGTGAATATTGATTCGTTCATTTATTAAATGAATTTGAAAATATTAATAGAGTTCCTGGCATACACACTGTGGCTCAAGCTAGGGCACTTGTCCTCTGGTAGAGAATTTTAATTTGGAAACAGTCACTACAATAGATAATAAATAAGAGGGAGCACCAAAATTTCTGGGAGAAAAACAGGGAGTTCTTCCAAAAATAAAAATAAAAACCCAGTATTTATGCTGGGTAATAAAATACAGTTGAGCTATTCTATTAAAAATGTATTCAATATTATTCTACCAACTGACCCATTTATATGCTTTCAAAATTAAAAATGGGTTATTTGATTTTCACTTTCGCTTATTCAGGAAATTATTATGATATCATACAAATGTAGTCTATAGGAAAGGATTAAATGTCTCCAAACCCTGTGACTAGGAGCGATGATACCATGGCAGGAGCAAACGCTTTAGAAAATGGATGAGAGAGAGCCGGGGGCTCTGAGGGGGATAACTGTGAGATGCCAAAAAGATGGCAAGAGTCACCAGTGGGGCATCCTGAGCATACCCCAGCCAACCCAACTGTACCCCAAATCTTCAGTAAAGTCATATCTACACCATGATTATATTCCCTAGCAAAGAAATATCAGAGTTTCATATTTGTATCCACTGAGAGGTAGAATCAGAAGAAACACAAACAGAACCTTGAGATAATAAGTAAGTATTTGGTCTAAGAGTATAGAATTATCATTAACTGGAATGGTAAAGATTTTAAGATTTGCAAAGAGATATGAAGGCATTATGAAGAGGTCAATTTGACAAGTTATACTTGAAATAGCTACCAGGTATTCAAGTGGAAATATCAGGTCTGAAATTCTCGGCAGAAATGTGGGTTGAAGCCAATTGTAAATCCTGTCAAGCCAAGAACCTGGATGAGATTATCAACAGAGTGATGACAGAGAAGTGTAGAAGCTGAGCACTGTAATTTTACGAAGTCTAGGAGAAAAATACCAGCAAAAAAAAAAATGTGTAGAAAGAAGTTAGTGCAGGTCAAACTTGCTTTTCGAGCTTCTCTTATCAGTCCACTTATTTCGTCTTGCTTACTGAGGGAACAGAAGATGTTGATTCTCTTTGATTTTTTTTTTAACTAAGATATAGAACTGTGAAAAGTAAGGGGAAAGGATGAGAAACCAAGAGTGGTTCCACAGAAGCCAAATGAATTTCTAGGTTTCTAAGATGTCTTCCATATTTAATCCCACATACTTATAGCTCAATTAACATAAAGATGAAGATCTCACCTTTTATAGCCATGTGCTAGTCATGGTCATCATGAATACACCAATTTTAGAGGAGTGTTTAGGAAAATCTTAACAGATAATTTAAGAGAAAAATGGAAAAAGGAAATTTGGAGACAGAAAGGCTAGACAACTTTTTAGGAGTTTTGCTGAAAAATGAGCAAATAAATGAATCCAGAGCTCCAGGGAAATGGAGACCAAAGAAAAAAGGTATTTCTTGTAATGACCAAAAATACAAATTACTTATGTTACTTAATGTTATTCAGTAGAGAAGGAAAATTATGAAGATGAAAAGGGAAGACCGCTGAGTAATATTCTTGAATTAGCATAATTGGAAGGGACTCACCTACAAGTAAAATAAATGGCCTATATAGGAGAGAAGAAGTTCAGCTACAAACTCACTCTTTGAAATCGTGTTGAAATTTAATTGCCATTGTAGCAGTATTAAGAAGTGGGCCCTTTAAGAGGTATTCGGTCCATAAATAGATTAATGTCCTTATCATGGGAGTGAGTTTCTTATAAAAGGAGGTATTAAGCCCCATCTTGCTCTTTTTCTCTCTCTTGCCCTTCCACCTTCTTCCATGGGAAGGCACAGTCATTCCACAGTAAGAAGGCTTTTGCGAGATGCCAGACTCTTGATCTTAGACTTCTCTGCCTCCAGAAACATGAGAAAAAAAGTTTCCATTGCTTATATGTTATCCATTCTGTAATATTTTGTTAAAGCCACACACAATGAACTAAGACAAAGAGGAAAGGGAAGTGTATAGTTTGCAATGTAGTTTAATGAAAGTGTACTTATAATTGCTTCAGTGTTCTTCTGAAAGGAAGAAAAGTGGTCATCGGTTGAGTGTAATGATTATAGTGTGATGTTAAAGGTTTTGCAAGAGAGTAAAAGAGTGTGGTAGGAGAGTGGAAAAATTAATAGATTAGAGAAATTAATAATGTTAGTTATCCTGTTGATGTTTGAGGTAACATATTTAAATAGAAAGCACTCTGACTTTTATCATTATTATTATTGTTTAGCCACACTCACCTTCATGGGTACAGGTATTTGATAAGCAGAACATTGGGTTTATCCAGAGTTGTTACCTTGTTAAGAAAGTGCAATGAAGTAAGAGTGTGGAAGAAGTAGAGAATGTATTCATGAGAGTAGTTTTAATGATTATTTGTAGAACATCTCAGTAGGTGTATATACCTGCGTCATCTGCCTAGATAGAATTTCTTAAAGAACAAACTGCTCTTCTGTAGCTGACTATCAGGAAGCTGTGAAACTCTGTGGAAGAAGAAGAGAAAAGTAGCATTTGTAAGAACTGGAAAAGAGGGTTTTGATCATTGGTTTCTAAATGACTCCAAAATGTTGCCGAAGAGTCAGGCATTGAGGGAAGACAAATGAGTGATCTCAATGTGTGTTCTTCATTAGAAATTATATATTGTCTCCAATCAAAAAAATGGGGTAGCATTTTTGACAACATTTGAATGGATATATGGTCATATAGATAGAAGCCAATATATCATTCATCTTAAGACTATTTGATAGCAGGGACAATAAAACATACCTATATATGTGGATCATAGGAGAGAGATTTTAGTCATCCAGGAGATTTGAAAAAGTGACAAAACTAGTATGCCTAAATCAAGTCTTTTCAGAAGTAGTTGTTATAGAACTGCTTGTGGAGAAATTATAAAAAAGACATGTCTTCATTCATTTTATGCTGCTATAGCAGAATACAAAATACTGGGTAACTTAGAGTGACCGGAAATGTATTGGTCTTCAAGGTAATGAAGGCTGGAAATTCCAAGAGCATGGCTCCTGCATCTGGTGAGGGGTTTTATGTTGCATCATCCCATGGCCAGTGGCAGAAGAGCAAGAGAGAATCAATTAGAGAGAGAGCAAGAAAAAAAGGGACAAACTCATCCTTTTTTGAGGAGCACACACCAATGGTAACTAACTCACTCTCGGAATAATGCCATTAATCCATTTATAAGGGCAGGACTCTCTTAACATAATCACCTCTCAAAGGTCCCACCTCTCAACATTTTTGTATTGGAATTAAGTTTCCAACACATGAACTTGAGGGTACACATTCAAAGCATTGAAGGCATGATTTTCTGATCTTGCCTTAATCTACATTTTGTCATAATTCTTGCCCTTAATAGAAAAAAAAGTCAAGGAAGTATTAGTACTTTGTTCCCCCAGTAAGTAGCAACATATGGTTCAGGTGATGAGGGAAAATTAAAGAATAAGTTTAGCATGGCAAGTTAGAGGTCAGTTATCTGCCATTGAAGAATATGAGGATGAAAATAAATAATTCTTGTTTTTATTATTATACTTAAAGTCTGGGATACATGTGCAGAGCCTGCAGGCTTGTTACACAAGAATACATGTGCCTTGGTGATATGCTGCACCCATCAACCTGTCATCTAGGTTTTAAGTCCCTCATGCATTAGGTATTTGTCCTAATGCTATCCCTCCCCTTGTCCATAACCCCCGGACAGGTCCTGGTGTGTGATGTTTCCCTCCCTGTTTCCATGTGTTAAAGACACATGCACATGTGTGTTTATTGCAGCACTGTTTACAGTAGAAAAGACTTGGAAGCAACCCAAATGTCCATCAATGATAGAATGGATAAAGATAATGTGGCACATATATACCATGGAATACTATGCAGCCATGAAAATAAATAATTCTTAACCTACTTGTTAGATTAAAATAAATTATAGAAACAGGAGTCACCATGAAAATAACTGAGTATTACTACTCCTCAGTGTCAAGAAGATCACCTACATATGAGATAGGATTGAAAAAAATAATGGACTAATTGGAACTTGCTGAGGTAAGAAAAAAATTTTTTTTTGCTGTAGTGAAAACTATATTGATGATTTCACAGATGATGGTATTGAGATCAAGAAAGTTTAAATAAATTACATGGCTTCACAATACAGGGGATGAGTCAGGATTCAATCCCACATAATTGAGTTTGCCCTCTTGTAGTTGAATTCTAAAGACGAAATTATTAACCTGGTCATGCAGAGTGTAATGTCTAAACATGATAAACATAAAGTGCAGAGCAAATTTAACCTCTTGACTATAAAAGTGTTCTACTACTGATTTCTCCTCTGCAGAAGGGATAGGCTTTGGTTAGGAATTCTGAGAAGGCTGGGATTCCACTGAAGATGCTGCTATTTAGTCATTAGAAGTCTGTGACACATGATGTGCCCTATGTGGAAGTAAGGACATACTATAACAGAGAAATTAAGGTCTGAATTTATTTTGCATACTGGGCAACATTTAGTAATAATTTGCCTTTTTATATTTGTCCCTGCATATTTCACAGCTACCTAGATATCCCCTAATGCTTGTGATGCAGACCAAGCTCTTGATGACTGAATTAGTATATAAGGCCAAATACTAGTGGTCCAGAAGAGGGACTAGAGCATCTCAATTTACGAAAGGTTTAAGGTCAAATGAGGAATTAATCCTCAATAATAAATTTAAGAATTTTTTTTTTAATTATTAGAACAAATTTTAAAATTTAAGAAGAGGAAAGATGGGTGGGATTGGTGGACCTCTAAGCTTGAAGTGGTTGGATGATACAGATTAAATATGCATTATGTATTTTCTTCCCGTTCCTTCTCACACATAATGTGCTAAATCAAGACACTATGCTTTTCTGCCTTAGCTGTGCTTTGCAGTTGCGGAAATGAAAATCACTAGCCTGGGGCAGTGAAACAATGGGTAATTCCAAACTCCAAGTTGTGAACCTTCTTTTTCTCTCCTTCATCCTTTGATTATCTGATACTTCGTTACACAAGCCAAATGTGATTTCACTGTTTTCTGGAAATCGGAGTTTTGCTTCCTGACAAAGGGTAGAACCCATTGCTGTCACATAACCAGGTAACATAGTTAGCACAAGATATGAGAAAACACATTGGAGAATTCACAAAGATAATATGAGTGTTGCTGAATTCACCAAGTTGTAAAGTTAAGTTTGCTCCGTCTACGTTTGTCAGTATTTCAAAACAGCAGGAAAGACCTAAACAAATTTTTTGAAACACTTAGTTCTATAAATTACTCAAACGTCATCTTCTTCTTCCTCTATTATTCCTTGCACTTTTAGGCATTTCTTGCTCATGATCATCTAAATTAAAGGATAAAATGAGAAAGAGATAACGTGAGATTCGGGTTAGCCAATTCTGCTGTTGTTAATAGCTCCATTAGTAAATTTCTTATTTAGAGGATTACCGAATAGTAATTTTTGCCCCAGGTTACTGAATACATTTTAGTGACCTGAAAGTAGAAATGAAGCTGTTAAGGTCGCCTAATTTATAACTTATTGTATAAAATAACCCTTAGAATTTACATTTGTGATTATCTAATCTTGGATGCAAAAAAGTTGTCAAAGCAAATGCCGAAATTTATAGGAAGAATTTCTCAGGGCAGAATATTATTGTGTAGCACTCACCATCTAGAAAAAGAGAAGCATTGGCAAAGTTCAGAGATTTCTATAAGGATGTTATGAATTTGACTTGAATTATGTAGCAGATCTGATTTAGATATCAGGGTGTAAATCAGAGTATCAGGCTGAAAACCATCTTCATTATGCCAAATTCTGGATTCCAAAATTCTTTAATAATAGAATATAAGCTATTTTAACCAACATGCATATATTATGGTTATACTAATTCTTTTCAATTAAACATGCACCAGTAGAAATGGGTATGAAGGAGAAGTATGGGAGAGGGCACAGTATAAAAACAAAACCAAATAAATATAAATAAAACTAAATAATTTTTTCAGGGAGCACTATTTCTCTGATACATGTTTCCTCCTTTTTTGATAATATTTAGAGACTTAACTCAAAATTTTTGACTTTTCATAGAAGAACAAACCAAGTACCTAACAATTTGTAAGCAACAGCAATTAATTATGTGACTAACTGGTTATCATTTTATTTGTTGCCAACAGCTTCCATTCTGTGAGGCAACCAAGTTATTCAGACTTTATCTTGAAGTATGTGGAACAGTTGATACAAGTTCCAATTTTTTAACTTGGCCTTTTCTAGAAAAAATCCTGACTCCTTTTCTTTTACCCTTTCTAAAGTCATAGTGTAAGTTAAAATGAGATAATCAGCGTAAACCGTGAAGATTACATGTAGAGGATCGAATAAGGTCACCTGTAAAATAAAAACCCTGATTCATTATGCAAAATAGATGTTATTTTAGGTTCCTAGAAATTCTAGGTTATTGATATATGTTCTTAGGACAATTAAAAATAATACAATTATATTTACAAATACCTAATATTTGATTTTACTTTAAAGTCATGTGGACCATATATATATATATATATATATATATATATATATATCTCAAGAAAAAAGTAGAAAAACTAGTGAGAACATAGTGAAATTGGCTGTATCTTATTTAAAAATTTGCTCAGTATAATTTTATTATTTAAGTATTAATTAAATATTATTACTAAGACATTATGTTATGACAGTGTGAAACTAGTCTAATGTTTTACAACTTTTGAAAAATTTTAAATAGGTTAAGACTCACAAGAAGTTGTAAAAAAATAAATAAATAGGTCTTATAGACTCACCTTTCTCCAGAGATAATGTCTTACATAATCCCATTACAATGTTGAAACAAAGAAGTGGATGTTTGTACAATCCTATTAACTTAGATATAGATCTTATTTGGATTTCACAGTTTTCACAGGCATGAATTATTTTGGTTTACTTTAGTTTTGTTGTATAGTTCTGCGAGATTTAAGAAATGTGTAATTTGAGTAACTGTCATTAAAATCAAGACACTAACATATTTCTATCACCGTAAAGAAACTTTCTCATATTACTCCTAATAGTCATACTCTTCCCCTAGACCTAAATATATATATATATAAACTAATCTGTTCTCCATCACTAAAATGTTCTGCCTTTGAGATAACTATATAAATAAAGTCAGATATGATTTAATTATTTGAAATTGACCCTTTTACTCAACAAAATTCTCTGGAGATTCATCTACTTTGCTGTGTGTCAGTTGTTCATTCCTTTTTATTGCTGAATAGTATTCCATTGTATGGATGTACTATGGTGTGCTTATCATTTTATCCCTTTTATGACATTTAGAGTTTTTCTAATTTAGGGCTATTACAATCAAAGCTGCTGTGAAAATTCAAGTACAGGCTTTCTTGTGAACATAAGGTTTCATTTCTCTAGGAAAACTACCCAGAAGTTTGATTATAGGGTCATACAGTAAGTGTCTAACTTAAAAAGAAACTGCCATGCTTGTTTCAAGATTGGCTGTGCCCAGCTCAATTATCTTCAGCCACATACAAGAGATTCAGAGCCTCTGCATTCTCACCAGCAGTTGGTGTTGTCACTAATTTTTATTTTAGCCATTCTAAGCTGTGTATAATACCTCTTATTGGGGTTTTAATTTGCACTTCTCCAAATGTAATTATTATGAACATCTTTTTATGTGTTTATCTTCCATCTGTACATATTCTTCAGCCAAATGCCAAAGTTTATTTTGCCATTTTCTAATTGAATTATTATTATTTTTTTACTATTGACTTTAGAAAGTGTTGTGGTCTGAGTGGTGTACCTGCAAAAGGTTATGTTGATGCCCTAACCTCCAGTACCTTAAAATAGGGCTGCATTTAGAGAGTGGAACTTTAAAGAGGTAATTAGGTTTAACGATGTCATTGGGGTGTGCCCTAATTCATTGTGACTGGTGTCCTCATAAAATAAGAAACTGGGACACAGATATGCACAACGGAAAGACTGTATGAAGACAGTGAGAAGTTAGCCATTTACAAGTCAAGGAGAGAGACCTCAGAAGAAACCATCTCTGCTCACACCTTGATATTAGATTGCTAGCCCCCAGGATTGTAAGAACATACATTTATGTTGCTTGAGCTGCCAGTCAAGGCTGCCCTAACAAACTAATACAAAGAGTTTTTAATATACTTTGAATGTCAAATATGTGATCTACAAACAGTTTACCCTAGACTGTGTCTTGTCTTTTTAATATACTTACACATGCTTTTTATGTAGTGTAAAAAAGCATTTAATTTTGAGGAAGTCAGTTTACATTTAAAAAAATTATTGATTATAATTTTGGTATCATGAATAAGAATACTTCACCTTGTCCTAGATACTAAAGATGTTTTCTTATTTTTTTTCCAAAGTTTTGTTGTGTTTTGCATTTAAGTCTTATGCATCTTGAGTTAATCTTTGAATAAGATGTGAAATTTGGTTGAATTTCATTGATTTTTTTTCTATAAATATCTAATACTATTTGTTGAAAAATCTCTAGTTGTTCTGTTAAGGGGCTTTTGTTTATTTGCCTAAAATCAGCTGGCTGTAACTATGTAGGTCAATTTCTAGCTTCTTTATTCTGTTTCTTTTCTTCATGTGTCTATTTCTCTGCCAACCACCACATTCTCTAATTTACTAGAGCTATAGTGTCTTAAATTCACATGCTCTAATTCTTTCAAATTTATTTTTTCTTAAAATTGTTTTGTCTATGTTAATTTTTTTGGTTTTTCATCTAAAAGGTAGATGCAACTTGTTTATACCCACAGATGCAATTCATTTTAATATGAATTGCTTAAAAATATAGATCAGTTTGGGGAGAATTGACATTGTTACTAGTTTAAATATTCCAATCCACAAACATGTATGTCTTCTCATTTATTTAGTTCTTTTTGGATTTCTTTCTTTAGACTTAGTTTTTACACTCAGATATTGTACATGGTTGTTTATATTTACATTTTCTACTTTTTGCAGAGTGAGGACAATTGATAGTGTGATTTTAAATTTGTTTTTCCCAAGTATTTTTTTTTTTTTAAGTATATAGAAAACATTTGCTATTTGTTGACTATGTATCCTGGAACCTTGCTAAACTTATTTATTCTAGAATATTTATGGTAGATGTATTAATATATTCCATATAGTTGAGAATGCCATCTGCAAATGGGACAGTTTATATTCTGTATACTCTAATCTGTAACAATTACACTACAATTATTTTTCTTTATTGCTTTGCAAAGACTTACAGGATGTTGAGTATGAGTGTTTAATATATACTATCCTGCCTTATTTCCAACTTTAGAGGGAAAACTCTCAGGCCTTCTCCATTAAGCATGATGAAACGGGTATTTGTAGATGTACTTCATCAGCTTGAGTATATTTTTTCTATTTCTACTTTGTTTGGTGTTCATCATAAATGTTATGAAAGTGTATCAAAATTTTTCTACAGTGATTAAAATAATCTTTTTGTATCTGTTAATATGATAGATTACATTTATTGATTTTAAAACATTGAAACAGCCTTGCATTCAACTAGGAATGAAACTACTTAGGTATTTTTGTTTTTATTAAATGCTTCATTCAACGTACGAATACTTTGTTGAGTATTTTGTATCTAGGTTCATGAGGAATAAGGCTCAATAGCTTTTTGGCTTTATTTTTGGTTTTCTGCTACTATATTTGTCTGGTTTGGGCATCAGGATAATGCTGGCCTCAAAATACAATGGGAAGAATTCCCTTCTCTTCTATTTTCTTAAATAGATTGCACATAATTTGTATATTTCTTAAATTATGTGGTAGAATTTGTCTGTAAAACAATCCAGATATGGATATTTCATATTTGAAAGGTTTTTAGTTAGTATTTCAATTTATTTAATAATTATAGAATTATTCAGATGATCTATTACATTTTGGGATGAGTTTATGGTTCCCAATAATCAATCCATTTCATCTAAAATTTCTATGTATATGAATAAATACTTCTTTGTTAATGTTTTAATACCTTTGAGGTTTATTGTGGTATTCCTTCCTTTATTCTTTGATTGTTAATTCATGTTCTCTTTCGTGTTTTCTTTGGTCATATTTGCTAAAAGCTTAACAAAAATGTAGCTTTTTTGATTAATTTTCTTCATTATTTTTGTTTTTAATTTTACTGATATCTGCTTTTATCTTTATTATTTCTTCCCTCCTGCTTGCTTTGAGTATTATTATTTTGTTTAGTGTGTTAACGAAACATCTTATGTTAAGTTCTTTGTTTTTTTTTTGTTTTTTGTTTTTTGTTTTTTTTTTGAGGCGGAGTCTCACTCTGTAGCCCAGGCTGAAGTGCAGTGGCCGGATCTCAGCTCACTGCAAGCTCCGCCTCCCGGGTTCACGCCATTCTCCGGCCTCAGCCTCCCGAGTAGCTGGGACTACAGGCGCCCGCCACCTCGCCCGGCTATTTTTTGTATTTCTTAGTAGAGACGGGGTTTCACCGTGTTAGCCAGGATGGTCTCGATCTCCTGACCTCGTGATCCGCCCATCTCGGCCTCCCAAAGTGCTGGGATTACAGGCTTGAGCCACCGCGCCCGGCCCATCTTATGTTAAGTTCTAATTAAGCATTCTAATATAAGCATTCATTCAGTGCTATAAATTTCATCTCAGCATGGCTTTAGCTCTCTCATTTTAACAAATTTTGATATTTTGTGCTTTAGTTGTCATTCAGTTCTCTCTGTCTCTATCTGTGTGTGTGCATGTGTGTGTGCACGCTGCATGTAGATTTCTTAATTATTCTCTTGGATTCACGGACTATTTATTAGTATTTTTTTTTTAAGTATAGTAATTTGCAGGTTTTTTTTACTGTTCTGTTACTGTTTTAGTGTCTTTCTAATACAGTCTAAGAACACATCTTGCATAATTTTCTTATCTTAAATTTCTTAATTTTGTTTTATGGTTGTTGAATACTCCATATATAGTTGAAAATATGTATATTATACTTTTCTTGTTTGGAACATTTTTTAAAGGTCAACTAGATCTCAGTGGTTGATACTATTGTTTAGTTCTCTCTCTAGCATTTTGTCTATTGGATCTATTAATTTCCGAGAAGGGAGTGTTGTCATCGCTGATTCTAATTGTAATTTTCTCTTTCTACTTGGTTCTGCCAGTTTTGAAACTCATTTGCTTTGTTTATAGCTAGATATAGATATAGATTAAGATATAGATAAGTAATATTTAGGTACATTTTCTTAGTTAATGGACAATTTTATCTGTATGAAATAACTTCACTGTCTATGATAGTTTACTTTTCTCTAAAGTCTAATTTATCTAATACTAATATAAATATTTTTTATTTATTTTAATCATTCTTTGCATGTATTTTGAGACTTACATGACCACCTTCCGGTTCAGATTTTTCTGCGAGAAAATCTCACTAGCTTATTGACAAATTTTACTCAAAACTAAGGTTTATTATAATAACGGAAACAGAACACCAGCAAGAGAAGATCTACATTAGTTGTAGTCCAAAGAAATCAAGTGCAGACTTCTAAATTCTTCCCCATGAGATCACACAGATTGCAATTTTCATTCTAGTAGTGAACTACAGGAACATATATGAAATGGGCCTTTGAGGGAAATGTGCTTGAGCGTCAGGATCTGAGGTTTTTATAGAGGGCTGATCATGAAGGGACTTTCCAGCTGTGTGAACAATCATGGAGACTTACATAGAATTCCAGAATTCCAGCAGTTAAACAAAGTACACACAATCTGCCACTTTTTATTTGAATCTTTGCTCCACTACATGTAATGTGCCATTACAGTCCAGAAGATTTTAAGTTTTATATTTGAATTTAGTTTTCGGAGTTTTGACTATGATGTTTCTGGATGTAGATTTCTTTGGATGTACTCTGCTGGGTGTTCACTGAGCTTTTCGAATGTGGGTTAATTGTTTTCATCAAAACTGAAAAGACTTTAGTCATTATTTCTTTAAATATATTTTCAGCCTGATATTTTTGTTTCTTCTTCTGAAACTTCGAAAACATAAATTTCAGATCTTTTGTTATGGTTTCATAAGCCTCTGGTATCAGTTTATTTTTAAAATTTATTTTTTCTATATTACTTTTAGATTGCATAATTTTCTTTTCATTTATATTAAATTTTCTTGATTATTTTCCCTGTTATTGCTCTTCTACTATTAAATTCTTTCCATGAAATTTTTATTTTGGTTATTGTATTTTTCAATTTAAAATTTTTCATTTGATTTTTCTTTCTATTATATTTATTTTTTAGTATTTTATGTGTCTGAATATGTTTCAAGGGCTATCTTTTATTATTTATCCATTTTTCTTATGATTGTTGTGAAATGTTTGTCAGATAATTTCAACCTCTGTGGTGTATTGATATTGCTGACTATTTTTGTCTCTTCACATCAGAATTAAGGTTATCCTGAGTTTTGGGATGCTGAGTCAGAGCTCTGTTAATGGTCTCCACAAGAAAAAGGACACTTCCTCTTTACTGAAAAAGTGGTGACCACAGTCAGAGCTCTATCCACAAGCTCTGTTGAGAATGGATACTCTCTCACTGCTGTTTAGGTGGGAGGGAAGTTGAAAGATGGTTTCACTGACTTGTTGTGCCACAGCAGCATCTATTACTATGGGAAAAAAGACATGGGTATTTTAGTGGTATTCACCTTGAAAACTAGTCAGTGTGAATAAAAGGTTGCCCAACTGTTGCTTCACCTCTTTTCTTGATCTTTTGGCTAGGGAAAGCAGGCCTCACCCAGGACTATTTTTTATTTGTGTCTGTTGAAGTTCCTGGGTTGTGGATTTCTCTGGTGCTCATGCTAAATATTTAGGGAGGTGAAAAAAAAAATGTCAGGGAACAAACTATTGGCTTGTCCCTTGAGGTTCAAGCAAGGCCCAGGTTTGCCTAGTCCACCTTCTTTGCTCTACCTTTTGGCATCTTCTTCAATGTGACTAGGGGTCTGGTCTAGAGGTTAGTGTGTGTGTGTTTGATTAGAGGGAGAGGTAAAATATAATTTATTTACTCCATCTTATTTAGAATGAAAATTTCTTATGTTGACTTAGAAAAGGTAATTTTGGTTAGAGAATATGACTTGTGTTAAACTTTAAAATAGAATGTTTTATTTTTATTATAGTTTCATTAATTTTTAGTAACACTAAAGCAAACTATTGTTTCTTTAGAGAAACATACATAAGTTTTCATATACAAATAAATTTTCAAGGTCCTTAATTTAAAAAAACAATAAGACAACATTCAACTGTCTTTTGTATAAATTAGAGTTTAGAAGATTTTTTTCCATTGAATATTTTCTATTTTTCTTATTTCTAGCAATATTTTACCCTTCTTCAGACAATCTTCAAGTCATCCCTTTTATTTCTGACTACGCACAATTTTAAATAAAAGTGGTTTGTTTTTCTTAGCTATTGGAAAATTGTTGTCAGACAACATGCTGAAAGCCACCTAAGTGCAAATTACCTTCTTTTTCCGAGGAATGTTCACAAAATTTACCCAGCGAGTTGACTCTATGCAGCTCTCTAACAAACAGTGCATTAATCAGCATCCATATGGACTTAGCTATGATCCCATCAAAAGAAGGTTATGACTGGATCAAATTCACTAATTTTATTAGTATATGAGTAACAATTTCCCATGTAAAAATGCTACTTAACTCCTCATTCTTGAAATTTCAAACCATAGATGTGGAAGTGATTATAAAATACTTTGTATTGATGAATAAGCTCTTATGCAGTTCTCTGGAATTCTGAACTTTCAGGTTAACATAGTTTTTTTTTTTTTTTTTTCTTTCTTTCTTCTCTTTTTGGTTCTTCATTATTTCTGCATACAAAATGCTTAAGTTTCTCCGTCACCACTGATCACTATCATCCAACTAATCCAACAGGCTCATACAAGACCATTCCCTAGTAGTAAGGAGAAGATAAGGAACCATAAAGATCTTCAATTAGTAAATAATCAGGAAGATAATATAATTAGCTATAGAGGAACTATTTTCAATTATTTTATTACTTTTAATAATGTTAAATATTCTAATATATGAAAATATTTTAATATTATTAATATAACAAGTGCAGATTAAAGTAAGAGTATTAATTTTTGTTAATCTTTTATGTCTAGTTTTTCTCTAATTAAAGATATATTCTCAAGTTAATTATATTATTTTTCCAAAAAAGCAATTTCTCTTCTAAGCTCAGTTAGTATAATTTTTATTAAAAAAGATGAGAGAGTATGTCTTCTCTAATTTATTGTACCATGCACTCTACTACAATATACATGATGGCATTCTGTATTTCTAATATGATTATCACCCCAGTTTAAATAAATACATAACATTCTAATTTCCACAAATTTATGTCACTGATATTATGCTGAAACAATTTTATATCTAATGCTATATCTTAGGAAATAATAAGAAGCAGATGCTCCATCTGAGCAATACATTGCTTATCTCAGAAATTAGAAAGTATTAAGCTTGGAGGCAGCTCAAGATGCCACATTCCCCAGATCTGGGTTTTGAGGCAGTGAAAATGAGCATTGTTAATTACCTAGATTCAAACCATTAGATTACTTTGTGAGCAGTTAAAACAAACAAACAAAAAATGGTTTAAGATAATCTCTTTTCTGGTTGGGCTTTGATCAATGTATTGATTAATGTAAATCAATCAAGATTATTTAATGTCCTTTTGTTACAGGTGAACCCAAAATCGAGGCTCAGCCCAGGAAGCCACATGGGTTATTGGCTCCCAGCAGGAAAGAATTCAAGAGTGAGCCCACATAGTAAAGCGAAAGCAAGTTTATTGAAAAGTGAGGAAATAAAAGGATGGCTGCTTAATAGGCAGAGCAATGCTACCCCATAGGCAGAGTAGCGCTGATGGCTTGATGCTAGCTGGCTAGTTTATGACTATTTCTTCATTATGTGCTAAACAAGGGGTACATTATTCATGAATTTTCTGAGAAAGCGGGGGTGGAGAGGGAGGCTTAAGGACCAGGGTTTCTCCCCTCTCCAGACCACATAGGGTAACTTCAGGATGTTACTGTGGCATTTGTAAATTGTCATGGCACTGGCAGGAATGTTTTTTAGCATGCTAGTGGATTATAATCCGTGTAAAAGGAGCAGTGAAGGTCATTTTTCCTGCCATCTTGATTGTAGCTGGTTTATGCCGGTTTCTTTACTGTATCCTCTGTTATCAGTGGGATTTTGTGATCTGTTGTTTACTGTTTCCTGTCTTAGCAGGGTCATGTGACCCTTTGTCTTAGGAAATAGTCCTGATGACTTCCTGTCTCCCCTTTATAGGTTTTCTTTTTTGTTGTTGTTTTTTTTATTTTTTGCTGTGGTGGAGAATGTAAGCCTAATGGAATTCAGTTTTTAGCAGAGGCTAGTTCAGTAATAGATACGTACTCTGGCCTTGTAAATGAGATCTGAGAAATATTTCCTCAATGTCAAAATAATGAAAAAGCAGTCTTTAAAAATTTGAAAGAGAAATTTTGGCCTGTACATTTCTGGAGAATATCCAACAATTACGAGAAGACAGAAATTTAGCAGAAAGCCAATATTGTGGTTGTCAGAATGAAAGGATGAAAATAACTCACATTTCTAAACATGCAACTTAACTGCAACACAGACCAGTCACACAGCCCATTTTCACTGTAGATCTTCTCTTTTTTGAGACAAAATATACTTAGATTTTAAGATAACTTTTTTTTCTGTTCCAGGTAGTTGAAAGAATCATGACTGATACAGAAGTTAACAACTTTAGAAATGGATTGAGCAGGAAACAACTTGAGAACACATGCTAGTACATAAAAATGTGACAGATGGAAAATATCAGATTTCCAAATTCATAGTATTGATATTTGTAAAATGCTATCTATGGAATAGAAAAAGAGAAGGATACAGATGCCCAGGAATAACTGTGAAAAGCTGAGGAAGATAGAATGGAGATGAGAACTGAAGAACTGATAAGATTTGAGGATTGGCTTGGGATCATATAATCATATACACTATGTAGTTTAGAATGCATTCTACATTTTTCTCCCAGTCAGAATTTATATAAATAATGTGGATATAACCCAAATATTGCAATTAGATTTTTTAAATCAATGTTTGCATGTAATGTAAGAATTGTCCTCAGTTGTGATATAGAGATATAGAAATTGTTTTTCCATTGTGTGCTCTCCAATTTAGTCAGTCATGTAACAAAAAGGATTTGTGTATGTAAAATTCAATTATTTCTCATGAAAGGGAGAACCATGTATTTTTTATATTGAAATGTGTAGCTCAGAACATAAAATATCTGCATGATATCGAATGAAAAGCACCAGAAATAATTCTAAGTTCAGTGTTATAAACTGAATATTTTTATGCCTCCCTCTTTCCCTACCAAATTCATATGTTGAATTTCTAACCCTCAATGGGATGGCATTAGGAGGTGGGACTTTTGGGAGCTGATTGGGTCATGAAGGTGGAACCCTCAGAAATGGTATTATTGTCCTTATAAAAACAACTTTAGAGAAATCTCTTACCTTTTTAATGCCATATGAGTATATAAGGAATATAAGGAGAAGACAGCAACAGTCTGCAACCTGGAAGAAGGTCCTCAGTAGAACACATCTATGCAAACACCTTGATCTTGTACTTCCTGTATCCATAACTTTGAGAAACACATTTCTCTTTTGTATTTGCCTCCTAGTCCAAGGTACTTTGTTAAAACGACCCAAAGTAAGACAAGTATTTTTTAACATTACAAGTTATTATAAGAACTATGGTTGATAAAGTTGTTTTTATTTTCCCTTACATATCTAATTTTCTTCCTATATTCAGTCATTTCATATTGTTTTTCAGTCTCTAGTATTTTCAACAACATAAATGGGAAAACAAAGTAAGATTACACCAAAGATCTCAAAAGTAAAATCCAAAAAGAAAAGGGGAAAACTTTTTCAGTTATGGCTTCTCAGACACACGATTGACATAAGTATCTCAAAATTCCTGACAAGAAAGTTATGTTTGTCCGCAGCTCTCGTGAGAACATTGTATTAGTAGACGTTGACATTTATGTTTTAGTTCTCACTTCTCTAATAATTAAAACTCTGAGTTTCTACTGCAAGTAATAAATGAAGTTAATTTAAAAAATACGTAAACAATAGTTCTGAATTTTTCTCTGATAATAAGTAATATTGCTATATAGAGAGTTCTGGTTGACAGGCATCTCTGTTATTTCTCATTATAGTCACAGCGATGTTTCACTTTTGTTTATCCCCAGTGATAATTCCTTTGCCTTACATACTTCATTAATCTATCTATCTATCTATCCATCCATCCATCTATCCATTGATCTATCTATTCATCAATCAGCATTTTTTAAACACCAAGCTATGTCAGGTGGTGATATTTGTTCCCAAAGAATACTGTGCATGTATCTGTCTCATTACTATACTATATTAAAATATATCTATTTACATTTTATGCCCTATTACATTTGAATCTCCTCAATGATTAAGACCATATGTTATTAAACTCCATATCCTTCAAGTTTTTTCAAGAGTCTAGCTATCTTGGGAAAATTGTGAGAAATACGTTGCTGAGCCCTGAAGATAAGCTTGGAGAGATGCACACAACAAACAAACAAACAAACAAACAAAAAACACAAAGTGGGGCTTCCCATGACTATTAGGGAATTTCTTAGATGGTAAGAAAACATACTCTCTGTTTGTTACTTTTTTTTTTTTTTTTTTGGCTATATAAGTAATTTATTTTCTCATTATCATTAATTCATTGTGCTTATTTAAAGTATACAACATGATGTTATGGGATACATATGGATAGCACAATGTTCACTACAGGGAAGCAAATTAAGGTTTCAGAAGCTCATAGAGCTACCTATTTTTTGTGTGGCAAGACCAACTATAATCATTTAGCAAAAATTTCAGATGCAATATTATATTATTAATTACAGTCCTCACATTTTAGTTTCCATTTCTAGATTTGTATATGCTACATATTAGCTACATTGTATCCTTTGACCTACATCCCCCCATTTCCTCCTTCCAACCCCTGAGAACCACTGTTGTATTATCTCTGTATATTTGACTTTTTTTTTCCCCAAATATTTCATAAAAAATGAGAGCATACGCGATTTTTATTTCTGCATCTGGCTTATTTTGCTCAGCATAATGCCTTCCATATTCATTCATATTGTGACAAATAGCAAGAACTCCCTTCTAAAGGCCAAATAATACTCCATTATCCATTTACCCATTTATCTATCAACAGAAACAAGTTGTTTCCATACTTTGGCTATTGTGATACTTCTGCAAATGGCAGGATATCATTTTTTAAGGTTGAAAAATACTTCATATTTAAAGCTGAAAAAGATATATATGTACACACATATAATTATATTTAAATACATATAATTATGTGATATATTATATATATTTGACATATAATATTCAATATTATATACAACCATAACTATGTTATATTAATACAGAATTATATAATACATACTATATACATAATTATACTATGTAATACATACAGAAAACGCATACACTCTACAGTTTCTTTATCAATTCATTCATCAATGCTCATTTACATTGGTTTCATACCTCGGGTATTGTGAATGATGCTGCAATCAAAATGAGAGTGCAAGTATTTTGACGAGGTGTAAATTGTGTTTCCTGTGTGTATATATTCAGAGAAGACACAAAAGTGGCCAACAAATGTATGAAAAAGAGCTCACTATCACTAATCAGGAAAACCAAAATAAAAATCACTATGAGATATCACCCTACACTCACTAGAATTGTTACTGTCAGAAAAACAAGAGAATTGACAAAGGTGTGGAGAAAAGGAAATCCTTGTACAATGTTGGAAATGTAGATTGGTGGAGCCAGAAATCCCTCTTCTGAATATATATACCCAAAGGAAACATAATATTTTCTTATAGTTTAATCATCTAACTTTGACATCAAATGTAAAACTAAATTAACGTTCGTAAAAAGGTAATTTTCTTTTATGTTGAACACTCTCATGCTTATGTACAAACTGGAGATTATAAACTTTTTTTATAATCAATTTCAATCATGTAATATTGCTTCCTATTTATTTTTCTTTGAATGATAGAGTTATCTTAATGAAATATATCCAGGCTAAATACTTCATAGGAAAAATATTATAAAAGTAATAAAAAATGTGATAATGCACACACATACAGGCATTAGAGATTTTATTGGTGTTTTTCTGATGTAGTATTCATCCTACTATTAATAATTACATTGTGTTAGTACCTTTCAGATGATATTAGCAAAAATGGGACTGTTTCTCTACAAACACAGGAAAAGTGAACAAAAGCTCCTTTTTTGGCCAGGCACGATGAAATCTGCCTGTAGTGTCAATTACTCTGGAGACTGAGGTAGAAAGATCACTTGAGGCCAGGAGTTCAAGGTTGTAGTGGGCTGTGTTCATGCTTGTGAATAGCCACTGCATTCCATCATGAGACAAATACACATAGACCCCATCTCCAAAAGAAAAATAAAAAGAGGAGTTTTTTTTTGTTTTGTTTTGTTTTTTTTTAAGAACTCTAGGAAAAAGTCAAAGATTTGTAGCAACCAAGTGAACAGTAAATCATGAAGTCAACTTTAAAACAGTAGTAGAGCATTGAGATACTTACTTGTCTTAATCCTAATTCCCTCCTAGCTCAGTAGTGGTTTTGAAGACAGCAGCCATGTTTCCACTATGGCACCCCTGTCCCTAATTTCATACGTATCAAAGTTGATCTTGTGCTTAAAGCATTGTGTTAGTTTGTTTTGACCTGTTGAGCAGCTACCTGGAAGACTGATGCAAATACTTGCCTTTGTTTCACCTAACTGAGAACTCTCTTAGTGCAGAAATGTGGGCACATAGAGGTTAATCCTTGAAAACTTTAAAAGGTAAATGAAGAACCCACTACTTCTTGCTGAAAAAGATTGCAATTTGAGCTTAAAAATCTTCATGCCAAAAGCTTGAGAGGAAAAATTAGGGAGAAAGAGTCTTTAAAATTTATGACATTGAAAAAGTTTGTTCACACTGAGGAATGTAAAAGGTTATGTGTATACCAGGGCAAGATGCCTAATCAGAAAAGACCTGAGAAGACTATAAGCTTTCAGTTTAGACTCATTTTTAGGCTGAGCCAAAGCAGGAAATGAAGAGTAATTCAGTGTGGAAAGAATACCCCAATAAAAAGCCAATCTTCAAAGATTGGGAGAGGTGTGTGTTTGTTTGTTTGTTTGTTTTTGGCTTAGAATGTGTCAGAACACCAGCTAAACAAAAGCTAAGGGGACAGAGATGTCAGAGACCACACATAACAGATAATACAGTCTACATAAACATAGTTTTAAAAAGTCACTAAACAAAAAGTCAGCTACAAGGCAGAAAAGTAACAGCAACAAAAACAGCATCCTGAGGTAAAGAAGAATATGATTTCCACGATTTCCACAATTAACATATTATGGTGCAGGTTGTGTATCCCTAATCTGAAATTTTATTTATTTATTTATTTATTTATTTATTTTTTGAGACGGAGTCTCACTCTGTCGCCCAGGCTGGAGGGCAGTGGTGCGATCTGGGCTCACTGCAAGCTCCGCCTCCCGGGTTTACGCCATTCTCCTGCCTCAGCCTCCCGAGTAGCTGCGACTACAGGTGCCCGTCACCACGCGTGGCTAGTTTTTTGTATTCTTTTTAGTAGAGACGGGGTTTCACCGTGTTAGCCAGGATGGTCTCGATCTTTGGACCTCGTGATCCACCCGTCTCGGCCTCCTAAAGTACTGGGATTACAGGCTTGAGCCACCGCGCCTGGCGCTAATCTGAAAATTTAAAATGGAGAATATATACCACAGGCCCAGATTTCCTTACAGAAATATGATAAAAATGGGTATTAAAATGATGTTTGTAGGTTGGATATACTAGTGGCAGGTTTCCCGTGATATCTCACTTGGAACTAAGATCTGCATGCATTACTTACTGTGATGTTTTGTTTGTTTATTTTTTTTCTTTTTTTCTTTGAGACGGAGTCTCGCTCTGCCACCCAGGCTGGAGTGCAGTGGCCGGATCTCGGCTCACTGCAAGCTCCGCCTCCCGGGTTCACGCCATTCTCCTGCCTCAGCCTCCCAAGTAGCTGGGACTACAGGCGCCCGTCACCTCGCCCGGCTAGTTTTTTGTATTTTTTTAGTAGAGACGGGGTTTCACCATGTTAGCCAGGATGGTCTCCATCTCCTGACCTTGTGATCCGCCCATCTCAACCTCCCAAAGTGCTGGGATTACAGGCTTGAGCCACTGCACCGGGCCTTGTTTATTTCTTTCTTATTCTCTGCTCTGTGGTATAAAGAAAGATATTGGTGAAAATGTCAGAAAGACCTGCAGATATCCCTATGAGTAATCATATTTGCTTATCTATACCGCAGAAAACCTGTTGGAGAAGCTAGACGGCCATGTGTGAAATGTCTTATGGAAAAGGACAGTGTTGGAATGGCCACCATATATGACCTGAAGATAGAGAACCATAAAGTGTTGAAATTCTATGTTAAAAGTGATGAATAGAAGTTAACGAAAATTAGAAAAATGTACTTCAATCATGTATTGAAAAAGTGGATCTATCATTATTGTGAACATATGCTACTTAATAATATGCTGATTATGACACAAAGACTTATAATGAACTAAAAATTGAAGGAAACTGTGATTATTTAATAACTGAAGAAATTTAAGAAACAAAATTAAATTTTTAAAGATTTGCATAATAAAGCATGTGCTGATGAAGCAGTAAAGAAATATATTGACAAATTTGTCAAGGCCTATGTTAAGAAAAATCTGATGCCAGAGCATGTCTGTAAGGCTAAAGAAAAGTCAATGTTTTTGGTATTATTGCCCTAGAAAGACACTGACTACAGTTGATAAGCCATCCCCTACAGGAATCAAGGATATCAAAGACAGAACAATTGTGTTGGAATGCTCTAATGCAGTAAGCATGCGTTAAATATAAACTCGCTTGGATAAACAAACCTTTCATTCTTGTTGTTTTCAAGAAATGAATTTCTTACCAGTTCATTATTATTCTAATAAAAAGGCTTGGATCACCAAGAATATGTTTTCTGAGTGGTTTCACAAATATGTTGAACCAATGACTTGTGCTCACTGCAGGAAAGCTAAACTGAATGACAACTGAAAGATTTTGTTATTCCTTGACAACTCTGCTGCTCATCCTCCAGTTGAAATCCTCATCAAAATTAATGTTACTGTCAGGTACCTTCCCCAAAATGTGACTTCATTAATTCAGTCATGTGGCCAGGTTACCCATAGATCAATGAAGAGTAAATATAAAAATGCTTTCCTGAACAGCATGCTGGCAGCAGTGAAGAGTAGTGGGTGTGAAAGGTTTTCCAAAGCAGTATAAGATGAAGGATACCATATATACTGTTACCAACACTTGGATCACAGTGATTAAGGACAAGGTATGTATGCACTGTACAACGTTTATCCTGCAACTATGTTCAGTGATAATGAGGAACCAACACTTGGATCACAGTGATTAAGGACACAGTATGTATGCACGATACAATGTTTATCTTGCAACTATGTTCAGTGATAATGAGGAACAAGATGGTCACTCTGAAAGACTCTTTGTGTCAAGTGATTAAAATAATGTCTGACCTCCTTACCTTTGCAAAAAATATACATTTAGAGTTTGTCAGTATGCTCTAAGAAGAGGATATTGAAAAAGTTTTTAACATCAGTGAGGCTTCAGTTATTCATTCATTGACCAATGGTGAAATAGTTAAAAGGGTTCTCAATCAAGATGATACTAATGGTGATGATAATGACATTAACGCTGCACAAAATGAGCCTATAGACAACATGGAAAAATATTGAATGTGCTTATTAAAGGAGTAGAGCAACATGAATTCATAACAGAAATCATGTAAGAAATAATTTATAAAACCAAAGGGAGACTTCTAAGACAAAAATCATAATTAATGAAGGAGATGATTCTGGAGAAAACATTTTGAAAAGCAATCCAGCATATACCTCCTCATCCTTATGAGACTTACCTTCTGGTCTCTCAAATACTTATGGTGTGTCTTCTCATCTAGAAAAATACAGTGCACAGTACTCTTTTAATCAAAACACAGCATTATAGGTGAAGACTGAAAGCCTGCCCTACAGTTGTTTGTTGTTGCTGTGGTTTAACATCTGCTATTTGTTCTACAAGTATTCTGGTAATGCTATTGTGCTGCTTAATTATCCTGAAAACATTAGTTTTTCACTGTATTAAGGGTATGTGATTTTATCTGCTGTTAAGTACTCACATACAAATAAGTCTAAGCAAGTGATTGCTTGCTGGTAGCATATAAATTCGGAATCAGGAATGATGGTGATAACAAACAACTACAGATTGTCCACATGGATGGTTAAGATAGTGACACTTTTGCTTTCTGATGGTTCAGTGTACAAATCTTATTCCATGTACACAATTGTTAACATAATTATATGAAATTACTCTGGCTATATACATAAAGTATATATAAAACATAAAAAAAATTCTATTTAGACTTGGGTTCCACCCCCAAAATACCTTATTTTGTATATGCAAATATTCTAAAATTAAAAATAATTTGAAGTTTGAAACATTTCTGTTCCCAGGCATTCCAAATAAGAGTTACTAAACCTGAATTGGAAACATCCAGTTTACAACAAAAATTATAAAGAATGTGAGAAAAAAAAAGCATGACCTACTCAGGAAAATTAACAAACTGTCTCTGAGGAAGTACAGACATAGTTCTTACTAAAAATGCAAATATTTTATTTTACTTTAATTTTTTTTTTTTTTTTTTTTTTACTTTTTTTTTTTGAGACAGAGTCCCTCTGTCATGCAGGCTGAAGTGCAGTCACCCAATTTCAGCTTACTGCAACCTCTACTTACCAGGCTCAACCAATCTTCCCACCTTTCCCTCCTGAGTAGCTGAGGCTACAGGTATGTGCCACCAAACCTGGCTAATTTTTGTATTTAGAGGCAGGTTTCACCATGTTGCCCAGGCTGCTCTTGAACTCCTAACTCAGGCAATCCACCGTCCTCGGCCTGGAATTACAGGTGTAAGCCACTGCGTGCCTGGCCAAAAAATACAAAAACTTTAAATGAAAATAAAATCTCTTTTGTTCAAAGAGCCAAATTAAACCTCAAAGAGACATTAAAAGAATAACATCACAAGAAAGAGAATATCAATAAAGATAATTTATAAAAATGAACCAAACAGAAATTACAGAGTTGAAAAGTATAAACACTGAAATTAAAAAATTATTAGACAGTTAAAACAACAAAATTAATCAAGGCAGAAGAGCAAATCAGTAAAAGTAGAGATAAGTCAGTAGAATCTATTTAGTCTGAAAAGAAAAAAGAAAAAAAAAATAATGAAGGCAAAAAACAGGTAAGAGACCTGCAAGACACCTTTATTTGTACCAAATAATCATAGTAGGAGTCACAGAAAAATAAAACAGAAAGAACATGGCAGACGGAATATTTGAAGAAATAGTGGCTGAAAACTTCCCAAATTTGATAAAATTACATTAATTTATAAAGTCAGGAAGCTCAATGAACTTCAAGAAAACTGAACACAAAGAGATTCACACTGAGACACATTATAATCAAACTGTCAAATTCAAAAACAAAAAGAGAATCTAGAAAACAGCAAGAGAGAAACAATTTGACATAAACAAGTGGTTCTTAATACGATCAATAGTCGATTTCTCAGTAGAAAGAATGGAGGTTAGAAAGTAATTAGATGGCATAATTAAATTGCTGACTGGAAAAACACACCTGTGAAACAATTCTGTATCCAACAAAATTAAATTTCAAAAATGGAATAGAGATTGAAATATCCCCAGGTGAGCATAAACCCAGGCATTTTGTTATTAGTAAAGCTTTCATATGAGAAATGCAAAGGTAGTTATCTACCTGGAAATAAAAGAACACTACACAGTAACTTGAAGTCATACAAAAAAAGAAAGAAAAATGGCAAAGGTAACTACGTAGGTAAATACAAAAGGAAGTATTAATGTATTTTTGGATTGAATTTCCTCTGCTTTTTTCTATATGATTTAAAAGACAAATGAATAAAAATCTATATAAATTTATGTTCATGGGAAACATTTGTAAAAACATGTAATTTGTGACAACAACAACACGAGAGAGGTATTGATATACACAGGAGCAAAGATTTTATGTCCTACTGAAGATAAAAATAGTTTGTCATCAGTGTAAGAGGCTAATTGTAATCCCTAGCATGAACATTAGAAAGTAATCTAAAAATACATATGAAAAATAAATGAGAAAGGAATAAAAATATGCATGACAAAAAATAACTAAGTAAAAAAGAAGGCAGTATTTAAGAAAAAAAGAAAAAAGTTGTGCTATGTAAAAAACCAAATTGCAAAATTGTAGAAGTAAGTCTTTCCTTACAAGTAATACATTTAAAGGATTAATATCTCTAATGATAAGGCAGAGATTGGTAATGCAATTAAAAAATATTCGATCTAACTATTTGTTATATACAAGACACTCATGTTATATCCAAAGACACAAATTTTTAGAAACTGAAAAGGTGGAAAAATATATTCTATGCAAATAATAACCAAAACAGAGCTGAGGTGACTGTACCATTATCATAAGAAAGAGCTCTTAGGTAAAAACTGCTACAAAAGGCAAAGAATTGCATTATATATTTATAAAAGTGTTCATTTATCAAGAAGACATAACAATTATAAAGCTAAACCATAGTTCCACTTTATCCACAGGGGATGCCTGAAACCGCAAATAGTACCCAACCCTACAAATACTGTGTTTTTCCCTATGCAAACATAAATGTGGTAAAGTTTAATGTATAAATCAAGCACACTAAGAGATTAACAATAAGTAATAAAACAGAACAATTATAAAAATACTACATAAAAGTCACAGGAATGTGATTCCAAAATATCTTACTGTACTCCACTCATCTATTTTTGAACAACATTAACCCTGGGTAACAGAGACCAAGATAACTGAAACCACAGAAGTCAAAACCATGGATAGGAAGACTACTGTGTGCAACTAAAAACAAGTAGGTATTCTAGAAGAGCAACTTTTGCCTTTTGATTTTTCTTTACAATTTACATTCCCTTATATTTTATCTGCAATTGAATCATCCGCAAATAGAAATTATTTCTCCTTTCTGAGTGATAAAACTCAATTTTTTTCAGTTGCATTTCTTAACTTCGAATGTGACTATACCACTTTAAGTAATAATGTGATTGAACATTATTATGGGTTAAATTGTGTCTCTTTCCAAGTTCATATGGTGAAGACTTGACTTCCATTATGGCTGTATTTTAAGAGAGGGCCTTTAAAAAGTTAATTAAGGTTAAGAAACACCGTAAATGTGAGGCTGTAATCCAATAAGACTGGTATCCTTATAAGAAGAAAAAAAAAAAACAAAAAACTGGAAGGGGGCCCAGAGAAAAGGCCATGTGAGGACACAGGGAGAATATGGTTATCTGTAAGGTAAGGAGAGATTACTCACTAGAAAACAACCTTGACTGCAACTTGATCTTAGACTTCCAGCTTCCAGAAATATGAAAAATTATTTTTTTGTTGTTTAAGCCACATAGTCTTTGCTGTTGGTGGTGGTGGTGGTGGTGGTAGTGCTTTGGCAGCCCCAGGGACTAATGCAAGCATCCTTTCCTTATTCTCAATACAGATTATGCATATGTCAGATATATATTTTCTTATTAATGGAATTAAGGATTTTTATGAGGTTGGTTGCTGGATTCAAATGATTTTTTTGAGATTTTTCAAGCTAAATTTACAGCTTTGACTTACTGGAATAACTGATCCTATTGACAGAAAATTTATTTATATGCTAAATGAAAACTTAATTAGAAATAGATCATAAGTCATTTATGGACATTTGAAGCATACTAATATTTTGTAGGAAAATAATCATCTCTATAAATTAGACTTATTTTAATAATTTTTGGAATCACTATATTTAACATATAATGATAGTGCATCTAATTTCAAGCTATGGAATTAGTTTATAAAAAGAAGTATACTTCAAAGAAAAGGAGGTAGCACATAAACTTAATTTGAACTTTACTTGACTATAGAAGCAATTATTTGGTGGTTTGTTATTATTTACTCTGGAAATTGAATCACTAAACTTATCTGTACCTTGAATTAATTTAAAAAAAATTTTGGCTTTGCCTGAATAAAATTTGTTATCAGATTTTCAAGTTTATTAACTATCCATTGCACATCTAAGTAATACACACGCAAGCACACACATTGACACACACACCACCACACAAATACATATATACATCTACAGTTTACTTACTTCATTTTGAGTAATTCTTTAAATTATTTTTTCTCTTTATTTTTGATTAAATTAACTAGAAACCATTTGACTATTACTTTTTTTAATCTGAAAGCTTCAGGTTAATCAATTCTATAGTTATAACTTTTATTTTGTTTTGTGTTTTGGTTCACAAATTTTTTGTATGTCCTTATTAATGTATCCCTTACTGACTCAAAATCGTTTCTTCTAATTATTTGAAGTAAATCACTAGTTAATTGTTTATTTTTTTTTTTCTTGCTTAAAGTTTAAAACCCTTGGGCTCTTCGTCTCTGACAGCCTAGTTTTAGCTGTTTTACTTAGGTTTCAATTTTTACTTAATTATTCTTTGGTATGTAAGTTACTGAGTGGGTTGTTTATTTTTTGTTATAATTGGGACTTTTATCACTTGCTATTAAATTATGAGATTTATATTTATGTATGTATGTTTGCATATTTGGTATGTGTCAATATAACATAAAAATAATATTGTTTGAAAAAATATGTCTATAGAGAATTTTTTCAGGCTTTCTCAGTAACCTAACACATAAGATCATACACACTTATACACACCCACACACATTTTATCTGTAGTATTATTTATTATTTGTTATTTGGCTGGACATGGATGCCAGAGACCCAATAATTTACTGGGGCTCGTGCTTACAAAACATCACAATTATAGGAGTTGAAGCAACTTTTGACTGGCTGGTGGGACAGACATTGTGGACACAATGTACCCAGCAGATAGTGTGAGTTAGGGCAAAGATCCTTTTCCTACATGAATGCTACTGTATTGACATCTCATCAACTAAAATTGAGTGTATGGCCTTTTCCCAAAAACTAATGAGAAAAAAATGTCTATATTTTCTTTTTTCTGTACTTCCTCTAGGTACACCTTCACTTTCTCACAATCTCTAGAATATGGTACATATTGGTGAAATGCAGCAAAATCAAGAAAGCCTCAGAACACAACCTGGCAAATAAAAATGTATTTCATCTCAGTAGTAAACTGAATTTTCTATAGTGCATTTTCAAAAGTGCAGTAATATTGCCCACAGAATTAGTATTGCCAACTGACTTGAACTTCTCACTTCAAGTCAAGTGAATAAGAATTCTTCCAAAGCCTGCCATGAACCATCTTGCACAGGACCAATTGGTTGAGAGCTTAAATAAGAACAGTTATTTTAATAATGTTAAAATAGAAAGTCACAATATTTTATTAGAGGAGCAATTATAATTATAACAAGCCAGTAATTGAAAAGGTAGCACACTCATTCAATTTTACAGTGGGAAAAATAAAACAGTGACCATAAAAACACTTAAAATACAATTTCAAAACATTAACCATTTAATATTACATATATATTTCACTACTCCACTATAAAATTTTCATTATTTCATTGAAATGTCCAACTCATGCACAATTATCAATAACATCCAAATACCTTTATTTTCCTTCTTGTAAATGTGATTTTTCTTGCTTCTATAAGACACCTGGCCAGCATATATTCTTTTTCTTTGTACAATTTTGGACTCCAGGCCTTTCTGCAAAAATTTGATTTAAATCGTTTATTTTTATTCATGTCATTCATTTCACTCTGATACAATTAAGACAAAAGAAAAACTGCATAGGATGCAAAATGAAGCAACAAGGTCAGAACTTAAATTATAAAAAGTAACAGATAATATAGAAAATATTTTAAAATGATCTAGTAAAAAATGGTAGACTCACATTATCTCAAAATAATCATAATTAGGGGGCGGAGCAAGATGGCCGAATAGGAACAGCTCCAGTCTCCAACTCCCAGCGCGAGCGACACAGAAGACCGGTGATTTCTGCATTTTCAACTGAGGTACTGGGTTCATC
>NC_037668.1:170543121-170572804 GCF_003255815.1 Theropithecus gelada | reverse complement strand
AAAAAAAAAAAAAAAAAAAAAAAATTCTTGAGTCTTTTGATATCCATTGCACACTTTAACAAAAATATGGACTAAGTATGCAAGGCAATATAGAAATGCATTCTGAACAAACATACTATTGCAGATAATTATTTCACTGGGAATGATATTGTGATGCTTCTCTTAAAGCCAACAAAATTCAAGATAAGAAAAGCTTCGTTAACACACAGTGAGTTTTTCAAATATTTAAATAGAGTGACTAGTTGTCACCAACTGAATTTTAAACACGGTTCTAGAATCATCCCATACGTATTTAATATTGTGTTTCTATTTTGCATTAAAATATAAATTCTCTCATATATATGTCATCCCAAAAAACTGGATTGAGAATTATAACTGAGAGATATGTATTTTCTATGATGTATCATTACAAAAAGTTAAGTGATCATTTATTGGATTAAATATTAACATGCAATCAATAGGCTATAGACATTATACCGTGGTCAATGTTCTGCAAGATGACCTTAATGTAATTATTTTATTTAATCCTACATATTAGTTTTTATTACATGACCAACATTATTAAAAGGAAATGTACTCTTTTTCTCATATGTATTTTCCCATATTTATTTAATATTTTGTTTATATTTTGAGTTAAAATATAAATTTTCACAACTATACATTATCCCAAAAAACTAGATTGAGAGATATAACTAAGAGATATGTATATTCTATGATGTATAGTTACAAAAAGTCAAGTGATAGTTTATTGGATTAAGTATTAACATAAAAGGGAATCTTTTCTCATATTTGTTCAAGTATACAGAATTTAAATTATGATCATATATCATGTTTAATATAATAAGATAGAAACAAGAAGATAAATCCTGGGAAGAAGATCAAAAAGTGAGCATATGCTAAGAAATGTTTGGAAAAAAGCAATGACAAATGTAATTTTATACGCAAGGATATCAGTTCTGCCACATACCTACCTCTGTTCAAGCCTAACATCTTGTGAAGCAGTATTTTAAAATGTCTTGTGTAAAGTAACAGAAGCTCTTCTCATAAATAGTTTTATTTGTTTTAATGTTTCCTTCTTAAAGTCAGACTGTCCTGACGGATATCATATTTCACACGATACTTAAGCTGTGAATTTGCCATACCTTTGTATAAATAGTGTTTAATTTAAATAACAAAATGTATGTTCTAAGATCATTTGGGGGCATTAAATTAGCTAATAAATAAAAAATGGTCTGCTTTATAACTCACCAGAGCAATGACTATTGAGAAATATTATTAGTAATTCCCATCTTTTTAAAATTTTCTGTCTCATTTTGACTATTTGGCCTGGAAGTTTTCAAATAAAATTCACGATATTTTCTACCATGAAAAAATTTTCATTTATTATTATTCTTGCAAACATGTTTGCAGCACCATAACTAAGTCTATGTTAATACATACATATTTGTTCAGTTTACAATTTACTACGTGAAACTTTGCTACACAGGTAAATGACTACAATCACTACAATCATTAAACAAAATACACGTCTTCCAAAGACTATTTGAATTATAATACCAATGGAATAAATATTTTTCAGTTTTGCATAGATTATCTTTAAAAATACAAAAAACATACTTAATATTACAATATAGTATAGAGTAAAATCAATCACATATTTGACTTTTAAATTTTTTGACAGGTATTAATTTTACTTTGTTATTTATTTTAGCAGTTAGTATAAAAATTTCCAGTGATTATGTCAGATGCATAATATGGACTTTATTATAGCAAATAGTGCTGAATCTTTATTTAAATATAATTATTTTTCTACTACAATAGAAAAATAAGAATTTCTACTACAACTTCTGTGCACATAATAATCGTTATTATATCAAATTGGCAACTTTAAGCACATGTTGTAACTAAATAATATTGTTTTTATTGTTTATTACTAATTATTTTAAAAATTAAAATGCAGCACAGAGTTAATAGGGGAAGGTATGTGAAGGGGGAGCAAAGTTCACAGATACAGTGGCTCCTTTGGGCACTCTGACCTGGAACCCAAGGATGTGGGTCTTCCATTGCCCACTTGATGTGGACCTTCATGCCTTACGTCTTAATGGTTCGATGGGAGAGGCCTCCATGATCCTCTGAACATCATACTTCTATTACATTTACCAAAAATTCACAATGTTTCAGGATTGATGCCTTTTTCTCACTTTGTTGATCATTTTGTCCATAAATTCTACCCAATAAATATTTACTGTGAACAAAAACCTATAAAATTTCACAAGTCTACTGTTACAATTAAATCAAATTATACAAATTGGAATATTGATCTATGGTACTCTAACTTTTTAAAGAAAATTTTCCTCATTAGAAGAATAATTCGATATGTAAATATGTGTGGTTTGCTTAATATTAAGCTAATTATGTAAAATATAGAACTAAATTCTCATGTTGAATAATATTCTTCTGAAGGTAAAGAAGAAAACACTAATTGGCAAACTAATAACTGACAAAATAAAACATAAGGTAATGCGAATTGTAAAATATTGAGACTTTAAATCAATCAAAAAGATAACACATTACTTAAAGCCAAAATTTCCCATGCATAATCTTACCTAAAAATAGCTTCATGGAATGCATAAAATAAAATAATTTGTCAATCATAGGAAGTTTAGAGTGTAATTTTTTAATACTTAAGAGGAGATCAGCATACTAGCAACTTTTCAAATTTATGAAGGGAATACATAAAATGTGAACAATTTACTGCTGAAACTGAACTTTCTAAGCTTTTTCTTAGTATAATGTCCATGATTGTCTAGAGATTTGCATAAAAGGATCAAAATGATGAAGTGATTATTCACAGATTCAAAATTTCAATCATACCATCTGTAGGTGGTCTCAATAATGAGATCCTCATTGCCTAAAGGGAATGAAAAACCGGCTGGCTGGATTCTTGCAAAATTAGTGGAAATAGTAGATGTAAGGGTAGTTTCTCCAGTCATGAAATTAACTTTTGTTAGTACATGTCTCAAACAATTTGCTCTTTTTAACATGAAAATAAATACTCTATAGATAAAACTATGAGGTTATTTGCAATGCCACTTATACATTATATGATTAACTGTATAAATATGTATCTTGATGTTTGCAATTTATATAGAACTGTCATCTTCTCAATTTAATCTTGAATACAAAGACTTTACTCATAAACATTTTAAAATAGGCATATAAGAAATACCAGCCAAAGCGCCCATCTCATACAAATTTTCCCTATGTTGCCAGGAAAATGAACATGATACAGTGATCATTAGATACTGGTGAGAAAATAGACGAGTCATATGCCTAAAATCTTTAGGAAGAGCTTAAGTTATGGATTATAATGTATCATGCTAGAGTAGAGACTAAGAACCGAACATATTATAAAGTCAATTGGCAAGCTTGTATCTCTTAGGGCAATAATCACCAATAAATCCACTTTGTAGTTAAAATGAATATATTACACGGACAAATGATGTGGGAGACTATCACTTACATGATATAATGTTTGCAATGTAAAAGTTTTTTTAAAGAAAGAAGTATCATTGGTCAAAAGTCAATAATAGTCCCAGGGCATCTATCAAAATAAAATTCAAATAATTTGGAGAATATTTCTAAAACTTAGATTACACAACAATCCTGGTGAATAAAAGTAAGTATTTAATAAAATATAACTTTTGTTCAAGACAGAAATAACAATTTTTAGTGATTATATTATGTAGAAATTCAAATGAATTACAGCAATGTCAAAGGACAGAAATGAGAGATTGGAATATTCTTTTATAAGGTATTTATACTACACATGAAATGTTGGAGGACTTAGATTATCAAAAAATTAGTGTTATAAACTCTAAAGCAACTTTCACATCAAAAAGAGGTCAAATGAAATTATATAAAATATTCAGTTAAAACCAGAGAACATAGAAAGGAACGCTAGCAATAAATAGAAACCAAGTACAAACATAGTTCATGTTAATACAACTGTATCAATAATTGCTTAAATATGAATAGTCTAAGTACACCCATTTAAAGACAGAGATTGTCAGAGAAGGTTATTAAAAAAAAACAAGACCCAATATTACAAAGTCTGTCCATAATAATTACACTTTAAATATAAGGACTCAGATAAGTTTAAAGTGTAGACTTTCACTTTCATCAAAAAGCTTATCCACCATGATCAAGTGGGCTTCATCCCTGGGATGCAAGGCTGGTTCAACATACGCAAATCAGTAAACGTAATCCAGCATATAAACAGAACCAAAGACAAATGCCATATGATTATCTCAATAGATGTGGAAAAGGCCTTTGACGAAATTCAACAGCGAATCATACTAAAATCTCTCTATAAATTAGGTATTGATGGGACATATCTCAAAATAATAAGAGCTGTTTATTACAAGCCCACAGCCAATATCATACTGAATGGGCAAAAACTGGAAGCATTCCCTTTGAAAACTGGCACAAGACAGGGTTGCCCTCTCTCACCACTCCTATCTATTCAACATAGTGTTGGAAGTTCTGGCCAAGGCAATCAGGCAGGAGAAAAAAAATAAAGGGTATTCAATTAGGAAAACAGGAAGTCAAATTGTCCCTGTTTGCAGATAACATGATTGTATATTTAGAAAAGCCCATCGTCTCAGACGAATACCTCCTTAAGCTGATAAGCAACTTCAGCCAAGTCTCAGGAGGCAAAATCAATGTGCAAAAATCACAAGAATTCTTGTACACCAATAACAGACAAACAGAGAGCCAAATCATAAGTGAACTCCCATTCACAATTGCTTCAAATTGAATAAAATATCTAGGAATCCAATGTACAAGGGATGTGAAGTACCTCTTCAAGGAGAACTATAAACCACTGCTCAACAAAATAAAAGAGGACACAAACAAATGGAAGAACATTCCATGCTCATGGATAGGAAGAATCAATATCATGAAAATGGCCATACTGCCCAAGGTAATTTATAGATTCAATGTCATCCCCATCAAGCTACCAATGAGTTTCTTCACAGAATTGGAAAAAACTACTTTAAAGTTCATATGGAACCAAAAAAGAGCCTGCATTACCAAATCAATCCTAAGTCAAAAGAACAAAGCTGGAGGCATCATGCTACCTGACTTCAAACTATACTACAAGGCTACAGTAACCAAAACAGCATGGTACTGGTACCAAAACAGAGATATAGACCAATGGAACAGAATAGAGCCCTCAGAAATAATACCACACATCTACAACCATCTGATCTTTGACTAACCTGACAAAAACAAGAAATGGGGAAAGAATTTCCTATTTAATAAATGGTGCTGGAAAAACTGGCTAGCCATAAGTAGAAAGCTGAAACTGGATCCCTTCCTTACACCTTATACAAAAATTAATTCAAGATGGATTATAAACTTAAATGTTAGACCTAAAACCATAAAAACCCTAGAAGAAAACCTGGGCAATACCATTCAGGACATAGGCATGGGCAAGAACTTCATGTCTATAACACCAAAAGCAATGGCAGCAAAAGCCAAAATTGACAAATGGGATCTCATTAAACTAAAGAGCTTCTGCACAGCAAAAGAAATTACCATCAGAGTGAACAGGCAATCTGTACAAAGGGAGAAAATTTTTGCAATGTACTCATCTGACAAAGGGCTAATATCCAGAACCTACAAAGAACTTACAGAATTTACAAGAAAAAATAAAACAACCCCATCAAAAAGTGGGCAAAGGATATGAACAGACACTTCTCAGAAGAAGACATTCATACAGCCAACAGACACATGAAAAAATGCTCATCATCACTGGCCATCAGAGAAATGCAAATCAAAACCACAATGAGATACCATCTCACACCAGTTAGAATGGCAATCATTAAAAAATCAGGAAACAACAAGTGCTGGAGAGGATGTGGAGAAATAGGAACACTTTTACACTGTTGGTGGGACTGTAAACTAGTCCAACCATTATGGAAAACAGTGTGGCAATTCCTCAAGGATCTAGAACTAGAAATATCATTTGACCCAGCCATTCCATTACTGGGGATATACCCAAAGGATTATAAGTCATGCTGCTATAAAGACACATGCACATGTATGTTTATTGCAGCACTATTCACAATAGCAAAGACTTGGAATCAACCCAAATGTCCATCAGTGACAGACTGGATTAAGAAAATGTGGCACATATACACCATGGAATACTATGCAGCCATAAAAAAAGGATGAGTTCGTGTCCTTTGTAGGGACATGGATGCAGCTGGAAACCATCATTCTCAGCAAACTATCACAAGGACAAAAAAAACAAACACTGCATGTTCTCACTCATAGGTGGGAATTGAACAATGAGATCACTTGGACACAGGAAGGGGAACATCACACACCAGGGCCTGTTGTGGAGTGGGGATAGTGGGGAGGGATAGCATTAGGAGATATGCCTAATGTAAACAACGAGTTAATGGGTGCAGCACACCAAGATGGCACATGTATACATATGTAACAAACCTGCACGTCATGCACATGCACCCTAGAACTTAAAGTATAATAAAAAATATATATATATTGTGTCATTATTTTCTTTGTTGCTCTTCATAAACACAATGAGAAACCCTAGACATTATATATTTGGAGAAAAGGCGGACTAGCTAGTGGTTCTGGGTCCTGAAGAAAGACATGGTTCTCTAGGTTTTCCTTTTACCTTTTATAATGTAGACTTGAGACTGAGGAATCCAGGAACGTGGGAATGCAAAGTGAAAGACGTAAAAACACTTCTACAAAAGCCTGCTTTTTCTAGCTGAGGGAGCAGGAAAGAAGCAGCCTAACAAGACAGAAGTTTTAGAAAACACTGTTATTCTAGATATGAACCTATGACAGCAAACGCTCTACAGGGAGCCTAGAATTACACCTTTACGAGGCTGTAATGAGCTACTTCAACATTATTGCCATAGTGTTGTCAGACAGCTCCCATTACAGAGACAAGATTTCCATTTGCAATGGCTGAAAATAAGATTCTTCTCCCTCTATGGTGTCCATGGAAACATTATGAAGAACTTAGACTTCTACACAAGTCTGGATATAATGTGGTGCACTTTACCCTACCATTGAGAAGGTATTAGAGAAGGCCTATAGGACAGTCAGAGTCAGAACATTTTACCTTGCCCAGTGGAAGTGTGGTCACATCTACAGTGGTGTCAGTGGCGATCACATAAGTAGCCCAAATTTTCATGACTGGCCAGTGGGAACAGTAACAAGGCTGTGCCTTATTCCCTTTTCTAAAGTGCTGTTTGAAAAGTCAGCTTACTCAGAAGGCTCAAGAAAGACCTAGAGTCCCACAATTTAATACAAAACTGTTCAGATTTCAATCTTCACATTAAAAAAGGGACATCTCCAGCTGAATAAAAAGAGTCAATCACAGATACTGGTGTGGAAGAATGAATTATTAAACTATCTAACAAGGATTTTAAGGCAACCGTCATAAAAAAACAAAAATCTCAAAAGGCAATTGTAAATACTTGAAACAATTTTTTAAAAAAATCTCACAAAAATAAGTCTCAGCAAAAAAGATGATAAAAAGGACTAAATAATAAAGGATTGAAAATCCTATATCTGAAATAAAATCTCAAAAAATGAGTTCAGGAGCAGAATGGAGAGAAAAAGAGAGAATCAGTGACCCAGAAGTTATAAAAATAAAAATTACCCTATTTAAATAGTAAATAATGAACTTAAGGCAGAAATAAATCAGTTCTTTGAAACCAATGAGAACAAAGACACAATGTACCAGAATCTCTAATTCCCCTCTAAAGCAGTGTTTAGAGGGATATTTATATCACGAAATGCCCACAAGAGAAAGCAAAAAAGATCTAAAATCGACATCTTAGCATCACAATGAAAAGAACTAAAGAAACAAGAGCAAACAAATTCAAAAGCTAGTAGAAGACAAGAAATAACTAAGATCAGAGAACTGAAGGAGATAGAGATATGAGAAACCCTTTCAAAAATCAATGAATCCAGGAGCTGGTTTTTTGAAAAGACCAACAAAATAGACCTTTAGCCAGACTAATAAAGAATAAAAGAGAGAAGAATCCAATAGACACAATAAAAAATGATAAAGGGTATTTGCCACTGATCCCACAGAAATACAAAATACTACCAGAGAATACTACAGACACAATAAAAAATGATAAAGGGGATTTACCACTGATCCCACAGAAATACAAAATACTATCAGAGAATACTGTAAACACATCAATGCAAATAAACTAGAAAATCTGGAAGAAATGGATACATGGAAGGGGGTACATGGAAAATCTCTGTACTTGCTCTCAATTTTTCTGTAAACCTAATATGGTATTTTAAAAATCCACATTCATGGTCCCTACCTTCAGTCATTCTGTTTCAGTCAATCTAGAGTAAAACTCAGGAATCTGTCTTTTAAAAAGGACCTAAAAGCAGGGGTGGGAAAACTATGGTCTGTAGGCTAAATCTGGCTTGTGGTCTGTTTTTGTACTGCTTTAAGATTAGTTTCATACTTAAGAAGATTTCTTGGTATGTAAACATTAAAATTTCAATGTCCCTTAGTAAATTTGTAGTGGAACACACAAAATATAATACAAACAGAATTCAACAAAATAAATATTAAAATGATTCCCAATACCACATGAGGTTTATTCAAAGGATGCAAGACTGGTTCAACTTTGAAAATCAATCAAAGTAATTCACCACATTCTCAGGTTATTAAAAAAATATGGGAAGCATGATTATGTAACTGTTGCCAATACATTTGAAAACACTATTGAAAAGAGTGCATCTATTTCAGCTCTTCCAGAGTAAACAAGTATCCTTTGTTCATCCTACTTGGTGTCACTTTCTTCCACATTTTTGTGTATTTCATTGGTGATTTCACTATTTAAAATTTTCCCCCACATTCCTCACCAAACTTAGTAGGAAAGTGCAATCCAATGTTTCTAGGCACAAGAAAGCTACTGTTGTGACAATGAGTACATTTTGGACATCGTCCATTGCTAAAATCCATATTCATGATATCTATTAATGAAACGTAGGCAAATAGAATTTAAATAACTTTCTGAGATTACACAGCTAGTAAGTGGCAGAACTGAGACATAAAGTGACTTTGCACCTTCAGTCAATATGCTGTTTGAAATGTTAAATAAAACCCACCAGGAGAGAAAAACTGCCCTCTCAAATGATGTTATCCTGATAATTCTAAGTAAAATGAAAAAAAGCAAAAGCTAGAAGAGAAAAACATCTATCATTTCACAATTCAAAATGTATTCATTCTCACAATCATAAATTCATTTTTGAGGACAATGTATTACTTTTAGAAATAAGCATTACGTTCAAACATTTTTATGTTTTCAGAATTGCTAGATTAATTTTTACTTAAGCGTAGTTGATTTTAAATAGATTTCACTTTAAGACTATCCAACTACCAAAATATTCTATTTTTTGTAATGGTATTTATATTAGATGTTATTGCATGCACACTAAAAAATTTAAATTAGGGACATTAGTAAGATACATTATTATATTGAATTCAACTTCACTAATTTTGTTATGGCATCTTAAATTCAATATAGTAAATGAAAATTCAACATGCTATATTCATTACTATAAATTATTTAAATACTTGCTGAGATATAAAATAAAATAATTTTATAAAAACAAAGTTATTCTGAACATAAATCAAATTTGGATCCACATCTTTATTCAGTTCTCATAAAGCTCTACTAAGTAACTCTGAGAGTAAATGAACTACTGCACCAAGAGAACATAAAATTTATACAATTATCTCATTTATTAAGAAGATAAGGCTTTACTTTGTTGCATTAAAATTATTTTGTAATTATATGGCTATAAAACAATATAGTATATTCTTCCCCAAGTAGACTCACAAGAGACAAATAAGATATATTAAGTATATTGTAATTTTTAGTTGCATAAAAGTATTATTCCTTTATTAAAATTATGACCCTTTAGTTTCATCACTGAGTTCCATTTTGTTAATGAGTAATTTTTTCTCATTAGAAACGATATTTGATCTCTAAGTATATTAATTGTTAGGTTAGGGAAAATATTAATAACACATGATGTATACTACATTTTAAATTTTCTAATTTATGAAAATGTTTAATATTTAAACATGCTAAATAATGTCAGGTACCTTTAGATTTTGAATATATATATATAAAAATATATATATCTACTTGTATAAAAATTCACCTTATTGAAACTATAAAAGCTTTCTGAATTTTTAGGGCAAAACCATTGACAAGTTTTGATTGCCCTTTGAAAAATTGAAGGCATTATATAAATTGTTAATGTTTTCCTAAGCAGTTAGAAGAAAATCACATTTAATCCCATGTTCTTCCTACATTTAAAAAAATGTAATACACTTGTATACCCAACCAACTCCACCTCCCCCTTGCTGCTCCTTTCCGCCACCCAGTGACAAAGTTCTCTCCTATCAGAAAATCAGAAAAGCCCTAGGTTATTCCCAGAGTGAAGGATTTTTGTGTTCATGTGAAAGGGAGGGCTGTAATGTGTAATGGATGAGTAAAGAAAGCCTTTGAATAGCTTGGGGAAATAAATTTCTCTTGAGAGTGAGGCATGTTAGATTTCACTTAAAACTCACATTTCTAACCTATGGAGAGTGACAGTTAATCATAAAAATGCCTACATGTATAGACTACTAGGTCCACAGTAGCCACTGATCATCTGGAGTGTCTGCTATTCAGGAACAGTGTTTTTGTTTTGATGGGAAAAGCTTGAGGTGAATCAACATACTGGATCATCCTACAGGAATAACAAAATGCAAATCCAAATTTTCTTTCCTTATAAAATAAGTATACTGACCTTTAAAAAAAAAATCATTATTAGATCATGCATCTAAGCAGGAAAAAAAATGCCTCACAGGCTGCACTTCTGAAATTTATGGGGACATTGTTGATCATATCACTTGGATTTACTAGTTTTGGGATAGGAATGCTAGAAAATGTGCAAGATATGAAAACTCCTCCCAAATCAACAGCTTACATTACGTCCCACATGAGAGTGAAATCCTTGCCAAACATTCAAAACATCTGCTAGACCCGCTTAGCCTAACTCCATTTTACATATTAATACAAGACACTTTGGCACAGTTTTACTAAACAGTGAATTTTCCAAGATTGCAGTCACTATGTAAATTGAGGACAGATTGTACTATTTACTACAGAAGTAGATAGTAGGAACTCATTAAATGTTTGCACAAATGATTGAATAAGATACAAGAAAAATAAACTAGAGCAGTGAGGTTCCCTGGCAACAGGCTAAATATCATACATCAGTAAGATCTCAATCTGTTCATAATCTGTTAAAGGACATATGTACATTATCATGCTAATTTTTATCCCACTCTGGAAATGGAGCGGCTTAAGAGTTGGCATATTCCTTATTCAACTTTTGTTTCCCAGAACTTGCCATATTTATGAAAGCATGGAAAAGAGCATTGAAAAAAGAAGAAACAGGAAGGACAGATTAAAATCTAGACTTTTCTGCTTATGCTATGCAAACATATAACTGTACACATTAGGCTGTTTATTCACAACTTACCCAAAATATCCATACATTTTGTTTTTGTATTATTCAGAATTATAAAACTATTGCAAATTTTATCCCTGCAGTAGTTATTCTCAAATTATTTTTTACCTACACACACAAAATTATTTTTTAAAAGAGATGAGTATTAATTGTAGCTAAAATACTATCAGTTAGACCACATCATTGAGTGTCTGGCCATTTTAGCTTCTCTAGGAAGCGGCTGACATCCCTTTACACATGAATGTGTGTATATTGATATTCCTCTTTTGCACCCTCTCTGCCTGACCTTAAGTAACATAAACAGAAATCACAGAGAGAGGCAGAGGAAGACCAGTGGAGCAATGCAAGCGTATAGACAATAACCCCTCTTGCCCACAGCTGGTTCCCATGCTGCTTGTCAGGCCTAAGATAAGAAGAGGAATGGAGTATAAACTTCAATTTAGATTTCGTTTAAAATTTAATTTATACTAGCTATTTTAAAAACACCTAGAGTTGGATCAAATGACCTTCCTCAGTTAACCTACCACAGAATATGACATTTTCCTCATATCAATCCTTCATATCAATGTATTCTCTTTTTTGACTAATATATATAAAGAATATGATCTTTATTAGTCACAAATTTTAAGCAAATATGGAATATGTTTAGATGTTTTGAGCCTTCAGCACACATAAACTAATAACATGATACATTAAAAAAGTGCTTGTCCATTGCAACCCTTCCCCTTGATATATACAAACATAATGGTTATCAGGTAGATCACTATGAATCTGCTATTGTGACATAAAACTGCTTATATATTTTATTAAGAAAGGATTTGATTTGAACCTCACATTAAGGTTTTTCACAACATAAATATGTATAAGGAATTTATAATTTGAATACATAACACTTAAGTAATAAATAAGTAAATAATAAATAACAGTAATCTCAAGTCCCCTCAATAATTAAAACGTAAATTCAAATTTATAATTTCAAGGTTATTTTGCTTTACACTTTTATTCATGTAATGATTACATGACAATAGGGGTACATGTCTTAAAGAGACTTTTTTATCATGAAGTTTCACTTTCACTCTGGTAAAAAACAAGGAGGTGTTATGCATTTTGATTCAACCTCAGAAGTGGTTACTTCAGGCTAGCTAGTGGATCTTTGATTAATATGACAAGAATAATGTAGCCAGACAAGCTGTTTGAAATTCATTGACTACTAGAACCCAGAATTTTCCTACTTGAAAATTCTAATCTGTTTCTTCCATTATAAAAACAATAACAACCATAATCTCTGTTCATGGACAATTGTGCCCATGGTTTTCTTTTTCTTTGTTTTTTTCTAATTTTCATAGTAAAAGTTTTGGTCTGATATCTTGTATATTGTGAAAAATGATAATGATCTGGCAAAATTATTGCAATCCATTGAGTCTTTTCCTTTTCAAATCTCAGAGATAGTACCATCAGCACCATGTCATCAGGGCAGCATCTTAAGATCTGTAAGATTTTACTTGGTGCAAAGCTCTAAAGAAACCATAGATTGTTTACCTTGAAATATATACATATATATAGTTTTGATGAGAGACATTCTATCAACACAAACACAGGTCCATTCTAAAATCATCTCAGGAAGTGTAAGTAAAGAGTTTAATAAAACTGCCCTGAACTTTCCATCTGGCCAAGCACCAGGTTGTAGGGCCTTGAGATTAGGGACACCAGTGTCATCTGTTTCAATGACCTGAAGTAAAAAAAAAATCATTGTGAATAATCCATTCAAGGACAAGCAATAGAATCTCCACTGGTTTCAAACACTGTGTGTGAGTCTGAGACTTGCCTTCAAGCTCAGGCTGACCCATTTTGAGCACAGATACAAGATATATGAATCACTGATGGAATTAGGACAACAGATAATGCCACCTTGCAGTCCTCATCATATTTCATCTAGATGTTTTCCAAAACTATTGCTATTTGGAGACAGTGTAAATAATACTGGACTCTATATCAGATATCTGTTTTGTAGACCTAAGATAAAGCTGGATGGCTGGCTTTATGAAGAACATCTGGAGTTGTGTTGGCGAATGTGTTTCCACAGTACTTTGAAGGCCCTTCACACTTGCTCAGGGAAGGAGGAGCTGGAGTCCAGAGTGTCTTCCACAGCAGCCAGCTTTGGAAAAGGGTACCAGGCAGAGGCAGCACCTGTGGGTGCAGTCACTAGCAGCCATGTTGCAGCACAGGGAGCAGAGCCAAGTGCACTGGGATGGAAGACAGGGCATTGTCACTGCTGGGAATGCACTTTCCATGGGTAAACTTTACTCTCAATTCCTATAAGGACATGAAGCATCTTGTCCCAATATCCTGTCAAATGCAGGAAGGCAGGTTCCAACAGAGCATAGTGGTGGAAGAAGAAGAAAGATCTTTTGTTATTTTGTCTTATTGAGTTTAGTCAATTTAAATAGGCTAGATTCAGTAGTAATAATGCCAATAACAATTACTATTTTTATAATGTTTCCTAGATAATTTTCATCAATTTTGAAATGGGTTAGGCCCAAGTGTACCAAATTCCTCACACAGCCACTCTTTGTTAGCTACATTACCTTGAACCTACTGCTTTAACCTTGAAGATCCTCAGTTTTCTCATCTGTAAAATGAGAATAATGAGTGTCATCTGCACAGATTATTGTTAAAATGGAATTAAATGATATAAATTCTCAATTAACATTACTTACTACTGTTAATTCTCCAAAGAACACTAGGAAAGGTGTCATTTTTACCAATAGAGAATAAAAGTATATCTTTCAAAAGAGTCTCCGAAATTCAGTATTTGAATGTAATTTGTGTTATGACTGGCCCAGATTCCTATTTATTTATAGGCTTCCCAAGGTCTCCCTGCTTTTTCTCTTGTCCTGACCGAGGAACACAGAGTGCCTTGACTTCTCTGTGAGTGGACCAACTGTGTGAATTTCCCTGCAGGCTTGAACCCAAGCTGGAGTCTTGAACATCCCTAGGCACTCATAAAAGTGTCTAGAATGTTGCCCCAAACAATGAAAGAAACTAGCCCCCGCCAGAAGTAAATTCCTTAAGCCCTCATATAAATTCCATGCTCTGAGCCCTCGAACCAATATACCTATGCAGAACATCCCTTTCTTTGCTGTCTGTTGGGAACATATACTGTAGCACTCTAAGGAAGTTCTCCTAATAAATGCTTTGGATTGATCACCCTGGCATTTAGTGCTCTTTCATTTGGAATAATAATTGATGCATCTCCAAAAGTTTGGGCACTCCTTTGAAGGAACTCCAGCTGCAGCTTTTAGGGTGACTCCAATAGAGGATCAGCCTGAAGGAATTGCTATTGAATTACATCCTGTCGTTTTAGGTCAGGCACTTGAGGGATGTTAGAAAAGTAAACTTATGACTGGAAGGATTTTTTCTAATGCTGTAGAAGCATTAGAAAGCATAGTAAGTCAGGGTGATAATTCTGTGCCACAGTCAGGAGAAGAGATGGATTTAAACAAACAGAAAGATGTCCCTGATAGACTTTGCTATTTGATATTTTCATAGGTCTGTAATAGTGATTGTTAAACAATTTTTAAATTTCCTAAGGATAGTCACACACTAAAACTTTTAACTATGGAGTCAGCATGGGAGATATTATATCTGTAGTCAAATTGATTGAGGTCTCATCATTTGTAAATATTCTCTTGCCATGTTTTATGGTTATCTGATTGTTTTAATTAAAATGTTTTAGAAATGCAACCTAAGTTTAAAGTAGTCAATATATACTACATTTTAAAGCCATTGTATGTTTAGTACACAAGAAAAACAATTTAGTTTTCGTTTGTCTTATTCTGATTACCATGACAAAAATTTAACAAATATGTTTTATACAAAAAACAAAAAATGAAAAACTTAGAAACTTTCACCAAAATATACAGAATCATGAAATCATATATTTGTTCATGATAGTTGAATTTCTAGTAGATTTTCTATAATGTTTAAATATATAATATATTAATAAAATGACTGGCTAAATATTTAGTAAAAATTATAATATGCCAGAAGCTGCAATAAGAATCAAGAGTACTAAGAGCAATTTGAAATGACTCTTACTTTGAAGAGATCCTATTCTAGTTGTTGAGAAAGACTTTCCTGAAGTAATAATTACAATTTGTGATAAGGGACTTTTTTTTTAAGTGCTATGGGAAGACAAAGAAGAAATTGCCTGAATAATTAAGGACCTACTATATCCTTAAGATAATTAGCTCTCTCCCAAATAGACAAGGGGAAACAACTGCAAATAGAGAGCAGGAAGAAATTTAAATGAACAATGTGATGCCTCATCAATTGCTGGAAAAGGTTGACTCTGAGGAAGCCTGTGAGACAAGTCCAGTACAGGAGGAAGCGGTAAGGAAATGGCAGGACTTCAGTTTTTTGTGTATAGAAATATAAAGCACACTTGAAATTTGTCCCAGTTTTCAAATGTCATATCTCAATGATGTTTGGAAATGACCTGCAACAATCCAGCCTGCAGTGTTTGCTTGAGGCTGTGCTGAACTGATTTGGACAATTGCTCATGTTTGGGTGAGAAATAAATATGAATATTCCCAGGGCAACATGTAGTAATGATGGAGAGTCATGTCAGTTGATTACAACTTGTACATTTCCACCAGGTTAGAAATTATTGAGAACCCGCCAAAGCCTCTCATAATAGTCACAGGAGTACAAAGTCACCTCCTTTCTAACACTTTAGGACAGACTTCTTACAAATATCAGATGGAATTCTCACTTCAATCAATCTATGTGTACTTTCCGGGGAATTTAAGAGGTGAGGACTTGAACCTTCAAAAACAAAAATGAAAAACCAAAATACCTGTGTCTACTAAACTATGTAACCACTTACCCAGATACAAGGCATTTTTATCAATATTTTCTCCTCGATGAAATGCAAATGCTACTACTACTACTACTATCAATTATTGTTACTACTGATAATAATGTGTATTTTTATAGTTATTTTAAGGTTGATATAATCATTAACAATGATTATAGCAGTGTCTTATAGAGATAAAGCATGACATAAATGTTTGCTACAATTATCACTGTAATTTATTAATATCAATATTATGAAAACTTTTATTTTTGCTTATCTGCTGGTGTCTTCCTATCATTTTTCATCAAAATTGTAATAATAATTTGAGGCATAAAAGTGGTTTGATACAAATCATAACATATATTTGGAAATTGCTCTATGTTAGTAGATGTATATAGGATTTATGTAGGGAAATGACTCTTGAAATCCTACAGATATAATTATATGTATGAATTACTATGAGCAGATAGCCTAGTCAGAAACAGTCTAATAAAATAATAATTAAAACACAATATAACCCTGAAGTTAGGTAGTGGAATGAAAGCTGCACTGTCTATAGAAAATTTAACAAATTTGGAGGACAGAGTCACCACACAGAGAATATGGCAGATGAACTTCCTTAGGGTGCCTTGCCAGGAGGTAACATCTCTATGATTAAGGATATTTTCTATCTTTACCGATACACTTAAGACATATCATATTGCGGGGTCATAGTAGTATTTCTTTATTTCTTTTAAAAACTTAAATTTTAATGTTATTAAAAAAGATTTTTCATCATTTGGATCTGGAAAGATTTGGGGAAATTCAAAATAAAATAACATCTAAAACATTTTTTCAAAACTACAGATAATTAACAATATAGATTTTGACATCACCATCATCTAGGTGTTAAAGTCATGAGTAGATAGTATAAACCAATACATTTTCTTCAAATGTAGGTGGAATGTTTCAGAATTTCCAATTTGAAGGAGCTCACTGTGCAAAGTCTATTAATATGTTCCTTCTATCATCCACATATGAAGGAATTAGAATTCTTTGGTTCTAGACCTGGAAAAGGATTTGTGAATATTTAATTTGAAGCATGTCAGTTAACCTTTGTGGAGCATTCTTTCTTTGAAAATAATATTCTTCTGAATTTACACTCATGTAGTAAAGAGAAAATGAGATAAACTTTAGAACAAAAGAAATTAAATTAAAATTTTAGTACTAAAATTAAAATAAAAATTAAGAGAATATTAATAAACAATCATGAGACCGGGTTTAATATTAATATTCACCATGCCAAAATCAAACAGAATTGGGTAACGTGCAACAAGAAACTCACACAAGGCATCTTTCCTCAGTTCTCTTTGCTTTCTTCTCTTATGCCATCTGTCCAAGTCAACATTATAGCCTATATATGCTACAACTACTTCCCCACTTATTAATAGCTCACCAATTGTTTTACATGTAATTATTTAATGCATACTATATATCTTGTATGTTCCAAAGATGAAAATTTGAAATGACATCCCCTTTGGTCACTTAAAGTTCAATGCTAAATATTTGATGTGGGTTTTGATTTTATCCTACGTAAAAAGTATTAAATTATTACTATTTCAGGGATAGTGACAGAAGACCCAATAATCACAGGCGAAGAGTCATACAATTTTATTATTCTTGGCAAAGTATATGCCATGAGTGTCATACTCGCATTGGTTTTATCTCTATGTTCTGTTGAGATCAAGTGAAAAGCCTGAACATGCAGTGAGGAGAGAAGTACTGAACTTGGAGGATCCTGTCTTATTTATAAGCAAGAAATAAGCAATGTCTTTTCATGTTGCAGAAAGAGACATTACTTCATCCATCAGGATTGCTCTTGGCAAAATCCAAAAGCAATAGCCAGGACCTTACAGTCTTGATATACACGGAAAGCCAGGTAGAACTGCCAGAGGCAAATGGAGAACTGTCTCCCAAGAGTAAAATGAAGAGAAATAGTTTACATTTACAAACCATTGTGATAAATTCTGTGAATGGAGAGGATTAATATGCTATAGATGCACACAGCAGGCAAGTAACTCTAGAGTTGATTGTGTCAATTTTCCTGAAGGAACTAACTTTTAAGTGAGGACCTTAAGTCTTCACTTAAAGAATTATAAAGAATTTAAATTAATTTGTAGATGGAGAGAAGATTACAGAGATAGGCATCAGAAAAAAACCAACATGGTGAAGAAAACTTGAATATTATTTTAGCTAGAAATTAGAGTGTCAGAATATTGATATAAAAAGGAAACTGAAAAGAAACAATTGCAGAATCATATAAGAATTTCTTTTTTCTTTTCTTTTTTTTTTGAGACGGAGTCTTGCTCTGTCGCCCAGGCTGGAGTGCAGTGGCCGGATCTCAGCTCACTGCAAGCTCCGCCTCCCGGGTTCACGCCATTCTCCTGCCTCAGCCTCCCGAGCAGCTGGGACTACAGGAGCTCGCCACCTCGCCCGGCTAGTTTTTTTGTATTTTTTAGTAGAGACGGGGTTTCACCGTGTTAGCCAGGATGGTCTTGATCTCCTGACCTCATGATCCGCCCATCTCGGCCTCCCAAAGTGCTGGGATTACAGGCTTGAGCCACCGCGCCCGGCCTCATATAAGAATTTCTAAGCTATATTTAGAAACACAGATATTACATTAAAAATCTTAGAAACCACTAAATATTAACAGCTATCCATCCATTAATCAATGCCATATTCAATATATTCACCTTAGAATTTTCTGTGCTTAGAAAGTGTGCTTTTGTCCAAGAGAAAAACATGAATATCAATGAAACAGATTAGATAACCCAGAAGTAGGTCCCATCAAACATATCCAACTGATACTTCACAAAGAGGAAAAAGCAGGTCAATGGAAGAAGCAGAGCTTTTCAGCCGGTAGAACTGGAGATTTTGGACATCCATAGGCAAAGACAAAAATTTCAACCTAAACCTCACACTTTTTACATTACATGATCAAAAATTGATCATGGCCTTGAATGTAAAATGTAAAACCTTAAAACTTTCAGCAAACAAAAACATGGGAGAAAATCTTAGATATCTATGGCTAGAAAGTGAGTTCTTAAATTTCATACCAAAAATACCATTCATAAGAGGAAAATTTGATATAATATTTCATCACAGTGAAAACTGTTCTGGGAAAGACCCAGTTAAGAGTACATAAAGAGTAGCTATAGACTGAAAGAAAATATTTATAAACCACAAATCCAACAAAGGATGAGTATATACTTTTTTAAAATTCTCAAAACTTAACATTAAAAATAATCCAATTAAAATATGGTCAAATGACATTGACAGACATTTCACTGAAGAGAATATAGAGATGGCAAATATGCATATGAAAAGATGCTTCATATTATTAACTATTAGAAAAATGCAAATTGAAACCACAATGTGATGCCACTACACACCTACCAGAATGGCTAAAATTAAAAAGAATAGTAATGCTGGTGAGGATACTCAGAACCTGGCAAATTAATACCTTGTGGTGGAAATAGAAGATAAAACAGCTATGCTGGAAAATTATCTAGCAGTTTACTAAATAATTAAGTATGCAGCTACATTTGGACCACAAAATTGTCTCCCTGGGCCTTTATCCCAGAGAAATGAAAACTTATGTAAAAACTTGCACACAGGCGGGGCGTGGTGGGTCATGCTTGCAATCCCATCCTGGTTAACACAATGAAACCCTGTCTCTACTAAAAAAAAAAATACAAAAAAAAAATTATATATATATATGTATATATAGCCTGGCATGGTGGCAGGTGCCCGTAGTTCCAGCTATTCAGGAGGCTGAGGCAGGAGAATGGCATGAACCTGGGAGGCGGAGCTTGCAGTGAGCCGAGATCGCTCCACTGCACTCCAGCCTGGGCAACAGAGCAAGACTCCAACTCAAAAAAAAAAAAAAAAAAAAAAACTTGCACACAGATGTTCATATTATCTATACCCACAATAGCAAAACACGGAAGGAGACTCAGATGTTCTTCAATGGGTGAACAGTTAAACAAATCCATATATATATATACACACACATGCATATATATACATATATATACACACATGCATATATATATACATATATATACTCAGGCATATATATGTGTGTGTATATATACATACACACACATATGTGTACACACATGCACACATATCCACACCATGGAATACTACTCAGCATTAAGAAAAGAAACTATTGATATACATGCAAGACATGCATGATATACCTACAAGAATTTAGATGAATCTCCACAGAATTATGCTCACTGAAAGAAAAATTCTCAAAATCTTACTTACTTGTAGGTATAATTTCATATACCTACATTATTGAAATGACAGAAAAATAGAAATGAAGAACAGGTAGTTGCCAGGCATTTAGGAAGTGGAAGCATGTGTGGCTGTTGAAGAGTAACAAGCGGGCTCTAGTGATGACAGAATTGTTTTATATTATGATTTTATTAAGTCAAAATTATGATTATGATGTTGTATGATAGTACAATATGCAACTATAGTATGATAGTATTGCTAGATGTTTACATTGGAGGAAACTGAATAAAGAGTAAGCAGGATCTATCTGTATTATTTATTACAAATGCAGGTAGATCTATACTTATCTTGAAATAAAAAGTTTAATTTGAAAATAAAAGAAATGCATGTATTTGGAAATAGTCTATTGCTATTTTCCCAGTACTTATGTGAGTTCTGTGCTAATGTGGAACATACTTGATATGGTTTGGCTCTGTGTCCCCACCCAAATCTCATATCAAATTGTAATCATCGCATGGGAGGAAGTTGGATCATGGGGCCAGTTACCCCCATGCTGTTCTCATGATAGTGAGGGAGTTCTCATGAGATATCAAAGTTTAAAAGTGACAGTTTCCCCTGCATGGTATCTCTCTCCTGCTACCATATAAGACATGCCTTGTTTCCCTTTCACCTTCCAACATGATTGTAAGTGTCCTGAGGCCTCCCCAGTCATGCAGAACTGTAAGTCAAGTAAACCTCTTTTGTTTATAAATTACTCTTTTGTTTATAAATTGAATAATACAGAAAATTGGTACTGGGAGTTTGGGCACTGCTATAAAGACATCTAAAATGTGGAAGCAACTTTGGAACTGGGTAACAGGCGGAAGTTGGAATAGTTTGGAAGGCTCAGAAGAAGACAGGAAGATGTGAAAAACTTTGGAACTTTCGAGAGGTTTGTTGATTGATTTTGACCAAAATGCTGATAGTGACATGGACATTGAAGTGCAGTCTGAGGTGGTCTCAGATGGAGATGAGGAACTTATTAGGAACTAGAACAAAGGTAACTCTTGCTGTGCTTTACCAAAAAGATTGGTAGCATTTTGCCATTCCCCTAGAGATCTGTGGAACTTTGACTTGAGACAGATTATTTAGGGTATCTGGCAGAAGAAATTTCTAAGCGGCAAAGCATTCAAGATATGACCTGGCTTTGTCTGAACATGGACAGTTATATACATTCACAAAGAGATGATTTGAAATTGGAATTTATGTTTAAAAGGGAAGCAGAGCATAAAGGTTTGGAAAATTTGCAGCCTTACCATGTGGTAGAAAAGAAATACCCATTTTCTGGGGAGGAATTCAAGCCAGCTGAAGAAATTTGCATAAGTCATGAGGAGCCTAGCGTTAATAGCCAAGGCAATAGAGAAAATGTCTCCAGGGCATGTCGACGCAGCCCCTCCCATCACAGGCCCAGATGCCTAGAAGGAAAAATGGTTTTCTGGGTGTTTCCCAAGGCCCTGCTGCTATGTATATCCTTGGGACTTGGTGCCCTGCATCCCAGCTGCTCCAGCTTCAGCCATAGCTAAAAGGGGCCAAGATACAGCTCTGGCCATGGCTTCAGAGGCTGCAAGTCCCAAGCCTTGGCAGCTTCCATGTGGTGTTGGGCTTGTGGGTGCACAGAAGATAGCATTTGAAGCTTGGGAGCCCCTGCCTAGATTTCAAAGAATATATGGAAACACCTGGATGTTCAGGCAGAAGTCTTGCTGAAAGGGCAGAGCCCTCATGGAGAACCTCTGCTAGGGCAGTGCAGAAGAAACATATGGGTTTGGATCTCCCATACAGAGTCTCCACCAGGGCACTGCCTAGTGGAGCTTTGAGAAGAGGACCACTGTTCTCTAGACCCCAGAAATGCAGATCTGCCAACAGTTTGCACCATGTGCCTAGAAAAGCCATAGACACTCAATGTCAGCCCGTGAAAGCAGCCACAGGGACTGTAGCGTGCAGAGCCACAGTGGTGGAGCTGCCCAAGGTCATCAGAGCCCACCTCTTGCATCAGTGTGCCCTGTATACAAGATGTGGAGTCAAAGATGACTATTTTGGAGCTTTAAGATTTAAAGATCGTCCTGCCCAGTTTCAGATTTGCATGGGGCCTGTGGTCCTTTTGTTTTGGCCAATTTCTCCCATTTGGAATGGGAACATTTACCCCAATGCCTGTACCCCTATTGTATCTTGGAAGTAACTATCTTGTTTTTGATTTTACAGGCTTATAGGCAGAAATGACTTGACTTTTCTCAGATGAGACTTTGGACTTGGACTTTTGGGTTAATGATGGAATAAATTATGATTTTGAAAGCTGTTAAGAAGGCATGATTGGTTTTGAAATGTTAAAAGAACATTAGATTTGGGCAGTGTCCCGGGTGGAATGATATGGTTTGACTCTCTGTCCCCACCCAAATCTCAAGTCAAATTGTAATTTTGTTGTTTCCTCCATGCTGTTATCATGATATTTCAGGAGTTATCATGAGATCTGATGGTTTAAAAGTGGCAATTTCCCCTGCACACTCTTTCCTGCCAGCATGTAAGGCATGCCTTGCTTCCCCTTTGCTTTCTGCCGTGATTGTAAGTTTCCTGCAGCCTCCCCAGCCATGTGGAACCATGAGTCAACTAAACCTCTTTTGTTTACAAATTACCCAGTCTCAGGTAGTATCTTTATAGCAGTGCAAGCATGTACTAATGTAATACTCTTGGTCTTTTTTCCCTGACTATTATTGTCCAACTGAATAGACTTCCCAGGAGCCACATTATAGTCCTTAGAATTTTGAACAAAAAGCCTGACAGTCTCACTATTAGTTTCGCTTTTGGACAAAATACATACTCTTTTTCTGCTCCAACGATTTAAATATATAATTGAAAATATCTACAAATAACATTATTCATTAAAAACCAGTTTTTCATTTTATATTTAATATATTGAAGATGAAAAACTATTCCATATTTAAACCCTATAAATCCAAATTCTGAGAGTTCTCTTACAAACTTACATTTTTTTGACACATATTTCTTTTAAAATTTTAAAAAATATACTCATTAGCATCCAATGCATGCTTCCAATATTCAGTTTTCCTATCTCTTCACTTAAAACCACAAATTTATTAATCCTAGAATCTTTCTTCCAAATTATTGCAGACAAATTATAGCACATATTTCACAACTTTATATATGGATGATTGTTTTTTATACCTCCAATAATAATTTTCTCACTACCTCTGTCAGGTCCTGAAGTCAATGCCATATATTTTAGCATTTTTTTAAATTGCAGGATCCCATTTCTAGGAACGTATTTTTAAAATAGTCTTTACTAGATTGTGCTGGAATAACAATTAGCAAGTGACTCCAAAAACTTCAATTATTTCTTACACAAAATAGAATGCACATGAAGCTATTTGGGACGTAGCATTCTTTAGAGGTGGGAGAACCATGTAAATTCTCTTAAGCTTCTGCTCAGTACTGACACATTGACATTATACTGGAGTATGATGAGTCCAGGAATGACACTGCCAAAGTACAGTAAATATACTTCAACTCCCGGGATTCACATAGCAATGGGATGAGATGCATAATCATCTTACTTGAAAGGGATGAATTGGTGGAAACGAAATACAATTACCACCAATTATTATGTTTTTTGGTACCCACCATGTTCATATTTATATAGGTTGCTTGTTTGAATAGAGATACAGAACCCAAAGTGATATTTTCTTTTTGTAATAGGTTGCATGCAAGTTTAAAAATTCCCCAAATTATTAATTATATGAAAAATGTTTTTGACACATCTCAGTATATTCCATTTAATACATCTTAATTCATTATATGTATTATTAAAATAATGCATGCAATTGTTTGAGCCCTCTGATGTTGATATTTCTCTTCTTGAAAGAATTCAAATGTCTAAGACTGGATACCTTGTTTTGACTATTTGAAAAATAAACTAAAGAAAGTTTCCTGTCTCTAGTCATACTTCTTGCACATGACCTTGTTATCACTTATTTCCTTCAGAGTGCCCTTATTTATCATTTACATCCAAGATAAATAAAAACTGATAATACCAACATACTTTTTCATTTTTATTTCCAGCACTCAAAAATGGGTTATTTAAAAGAAATGATAAAAATGTAAGAAGCTTAAGAAAATTACAATGGCATAATATAAGATGTTAATAACACTGAATTTTACAAGCTTTCATATTTATTTTAAAATTTTTATTTAAATTATTTTCTGACACTAGAAAATCCTAAGCCTGGCTATATCATACTCATTTAGTAACAATTTCCAAAGCATATTTCATAGATTAAAGAGTTATTACTCAATGATGAAGGGCAAGGGTAAATGAATCCTTAGGTAAAGGAAAATATTCGAAGGTTCTCTCTACTTTTCATTCAGTACATTTTACTACATATTAGAAACAAATGGGCACAATGCAGTTTGAGGATATATGAATTCTAGGGTTAAGTCATCCTCTAGAACAATATGAATGAAGGGGAATGATGTCCATCTTCCTAAGCAGCATTGTAGCACTTAAGAATAATAGAATAAAGTCAACAATTACAATATTCCAAATACACTTTTAGAAAACATTTTTACTCAATCAGCTCCATGACTTTTATTCACAAGTTTTATTTGGAAATGAATTTTCCTAGAAATGCTGTTTATTTTCAACATTATATTCTCTCAGTCTTTCATATTACTAGATAAAATAATTTAATTTTGTTAAATTTAAGATAGTTTACAAATTATTGTATGTACAAATTTGCTGTAGCCTAATGATCCAGGCATAATTTATCTAGAGAATATATGTAGCATTTACATGCATGATCCAAAGTTTTACAGTAGTTATAAAAAAGCACTATTTTTCCTTCAATAATGAAGTGATTTCTATTAATGAAATTCTCTATAACCTTTGAAACCATGGCTATTTTCTGGGTACTGGCAATTACTTGCACTGGTTTAACTAAATTAACAAACAATAACACATCATCATTTTCTATTGTCAGAGAAGGGGTTTAATATTGTATCTGCATTCTTATCCATAAAATAAAGTTATATATTTTTCAAAATTATGTAAAAAACAGAAATTCGGAGTTTGAAAACTGAAATAGTAAAATAACTACAGGTTTGACAATGGTATACAACAGCTTGTGCTGATAATTGTTAACAAGTACATTTGTACAATTGATAGGAACAATGAGGATGAACTGATATTCCTGAGTATGGTCTATGGACATTTTAACTCCCAGGCAGATTTAAATTCTTTGAAGGAATTGAATGTCTGCAGAGAGAACCACAATATACTTTAATTGCTATCACTGAAATCTCTAAGCAACTTAAGATTTTTCTCATGTGGAAGAATGAAGTTCACCCCATCATTAATTTTAAAGCATCATTTCCTCTTTTAAGAGTCTGGCCGGGCGCGGTGGCTCAAGCCTGTAATCCCAGCACTTTGGGAGGCCGAGACGGGCGGATCACAAGGTCAGGAGATCGAGACCATCCTGGCTAACACGGCGAAACCCCGTCTCTACTAAAAACACAAAAAATTAGCTGGGCGAGGTGGCGGCGCCTGTGGTCCCAGCTACTCGGGAGGCTGAGGCAGGAGAATGGCGGGAACCCGGGAGGCGGAGCTTGCAGAGTGAGCTGAGATCCGGCCACTGCACTCCAGCCTGGGAGACAGAGCGAGACTCCGTCTCAAAAAAAAAAAAGAGTCTATAAAAGTTATTGTAATTATCCTGCTGATTTTACTAAAATTAGCATTCCTAGTTTTACATTTAAACAAAAATAATTATAAAACAATTATCACATTTTCTGGCTCCATCATTGCCAGAGAAATATGTTGAAGTAGCACGGTAACCTCCTGGTCTCTTAAGGCTAAGGAGAAACATAAAATCACAAAATAAATGTCTTAAATTCTCATTGTCTACATCTACTTGCAAAGTAAAACATTATGAAATTCAAGTATAGTTATGTTTATTTACTTTTTTCATGTATTTCTTTTTAAGATTTTAAAATTAATTTTTTAAATTGATATATAATGATTGTATATATTGATGAGGTGCACAGTGATCTGTCAATACATATGTATAGTGATTTGATCGCTGTACTTAGCATACCTATAATCTCAAACATTTGTTATTTCTTTGTATTGGAAAGACCCAATATTCTCTTTCTAGCTGTTTGAAACTATGTAATATATTATGAACTGTAGTGGTAAGCAGTTGAATGGAACACTAGAACTTATTCTTTCTAGTTAGCTGTGATTTTGTATGCTTTAAGAAATGTTTTTCTATTCTCCCAATTCTCCCTACTCTTCCCAGCCTCTAATATCCTCTATTCTACTTTTCACTTCTGTGAGATCAACACTTTTTTTAGCTTCCACATGTGAACGAGAGCATGCGCATTTAACTTTCTGTTTCCGGCTTATTCACTTAGCATAATGTCCTCCAGTTCCATCCATGTTGCCGCTATTCCAGGATTCCAATTTGTAATGGCTGAATAGTATTCTACTGTTTATATATATATTTTCTTTATCCACTCATCTATTATTGGACACCTATGTCCAATAATTCTATATCTTAGCTATTGTGATTCTATATCTTAGCTATTGTGATTCTATATCTTAGCTATTGTGAGTAGGACTGCAATAGACATGGAGGAGCAGCTAACTCTTTAGTATACTGATTTTTGTTTATTTGGATAGATGTCCAGTAGTGAGATTGCTGGGTCATGTGGCAGTCCTATTTGTAGTTTTCTGAGGAACTTTCACACTATTCTCCATAGTGGCTCTACTAGTTTATATCCCAACCAACAGTGTGTAAGATTTCCCTTTTCTCCACATCCTCACCACTATTTGCTGTTTTCTGCCTTTTTGAACTGGGGTGAGATAATAATTCTTTGTGATTTGGATTTGCGTTTCTCTGATGATCAGGGATAGTGAGCATTTTTTCATACATCTGTTGGCCATTTCTCTGTCTTTGAGAAATGTCTGTTCAGATCATTTGCTCATTTAAAAATCTAATTTATTGCATTTCCTTTGCTGTTGAGATGTTTGACTTTCTTGTGTATTCTGAATATCAATCCTCTGTCAAATGAATAGTTTGCAAACATTTTCTCACATTCTGGAGATTGCTTCTTCACTCTACTGTTTCCTTTACTGTGTAGATACTTTTTAGCTTGATTTAATCTCAGTGGCCTGTGTTTTTGAGGCCTTACTCGTAAAATATCTTCCCAGACCATTGTTTTGAAATATTTATCCTATGTTTAATTCTAGTAGTTTCCTAGTTTCAGGTGTTACATTTAGGTCTTTGATTTATTTTGAGTTTATTTTTGTACTGCATGAGAGGTGAGGGTCTAGTTTTGTTTTTCTGTATATGAATATCCAGTTTTCCCAGTTTCATTTATTGAAGAGAGTGTTCTTTCCCTAATGGATGTTCTTGACACCTTTGTTAAAATCACTTGTCTGTAGATAAGTGGATTAATTTCTGTGTTTGCTACTCTGTTCCCTTAATCTATGTGTCTGTTTTTATGCCAATACCATGCTGTTTTAGTTACTACAGGTTTGTTGTATGTTGTTGTCTGGTAGTGTGTTACTTCCAGCTTTGTTCTTTTCGCTGGGGAATTTCTTTGGCTATTCTGGGTCTTTTGTGGTTTCACACAAATTTTAAGATTTTTTCTTCCCTACATCTATGAAGAATGTCATTGGTATTTTGACAGGGATTGCAGTGAATCTGTGGATTGCTTTGGGTAGTATGATCATTTAAACAATATTAATTCTTCCAATACATGACCATAGGATATTTTTTCATTTGCTTTCCTTTCATTAACATTGTGTAGTTTTCCTTGTTGGTGTCTTGCACTTCCTGGGTTAAATAATTCCTAAGTATTTTTTTTTTTTTTCTTTTTTCTTAGCTGTGGTAAAGGAGATTGCTTTTTTGATTTCTTTTTTAGCTACTTCATTGTTTGTGCATACAAATGCTCACTATTTTTGTATGATTATTTTGTATCCTGCAACTTTACTGAATTTGTTTATTAGTTCTATGAGGTTTTTGATTGAATCTTTAGGTTTTTCTTTTTTTATTATATGTTAAGTTATGGGATACATATGCAGAATGTGCAGGTTTGTTACCTAGGTATACAAGTGCCATGGTGGTTTGCTGCACCCATCAACCTGTCATTTACATTAGGCATTTTTCTTAATGCTATCCTTCCCCTAGCCCCCACCCATGTCATCTGCAAACAGGGAAAATTTGACTTCTTCTTTTCCAATTTGGATGTCTTTTATTTCTTTCTGTTGCATGATTCATTTGGCTAGGACTCCCAGTACTATGCTAAATAAGAGTGGTGACACTGGGCGTCTTTTTCTTGTTCCAGTTCTTACAGAGAAAGATTTCAACATTTCCCTGTTCATGATGATGTTAGCTGTGGAGTTGTTCTTTCAAACTCTGTCCTCAATCTTACTCCACTGTTATTCCATATCCCCACAGATTTAATCTAAAGTAAATTTATATTTAATATATGTATTTATATGTATGCTCCTTTCTACTTTGAATGGTTTACTGACAGCTTGAAGAAATAAAGCAATGCATATCTGGTCTCCATGATGATTTCATTGTAATTCTAAACTACTGCCAACGTCTTTGAATTGCAATACAATCATGTGTGAATAAAACAATACCCATAATTTATTGCATCTAGTAAAAAAAATATAAAAAGTAAATATGGAAATCCATGATATAGTGGGAAATATTCTCCAGGCGGAGATTCTTTAAAGTGAATGATATCGGGGGCGGAGCAAGATGGCCGAATAGGAGCAGCTCCAGTCTTCAACTCCCAGCGCCAGCGACACAGAAGACCGGTGATTTCGGCATTTTCAACTGAGGTACTGGGTTCATCTCACTGGGGAGTGCC